>NW_018164576.1:4489272-4489535 GCF_001263595.1 Phalaenopsis equestris
ATCTTAATTTACTTTCAATCTGGCCAATTGATTTGTTAAAATATGTTGAGTTTTACAACTAAAATGAAGATTACATCTAAGATTTATGGAGTTCAAAGTCCCTGAAAGTTGGGTGCAAATAAATAGGGAAATAAAAATTATCGGGCGAAGAATTGGAGATTTTAGAGTGTCAGACTAAAATCCTCAATTCACTCCTATCGTTTGGGTGCTGAAGTGTAGATGTTATCCCTCAGGCGAGGGGAACGTGGGAGCTCCGAAGTGAG
>NW_018164576.1:4489554-4515522 GCF_001263595.1 Phalaenopsis equestris
GAGCTCCAAAGTGAGAGTCGGTATCCTCCCAGCCTAGCCGTAGATTCAGTAACCAAACATAAGATTAGTCAATGTTCTTTATGTCTGGTCCAAATGGTAGAAAATATGTTTGCTCCTATTTGACACAATACAATTTGAACTGATTCAATTTATCCATTCACTTAAATTTCTTAACAAGGAGAATGATGTTTTCTTATATATTGAACTTCACATTAGAAACTTTATTAGTAGAATTAGTTAATTAAGAATTTATTAAAATTACATTTTTATTTCAATTGCCTATTAGTGAAAAGTATGCAATTTGAACTATATTGTTGTGATTAAGTATTGATTTTTTAAATCTCAGTTCGTAGCCTCTAATATTACTCCCTGTGTGATCGATATCCAGGACTCCATTAGAGCTTTGTATTAATTGAGCGACACGTATACTTGCGTTGACAAGTGTGACTTTGCAATTATTAAATATTTTATACACATCTTTATCAAATCTATAACCGCTGTCAAGTTTTTGACGCCGTTGTCGGGGATTTAAGTCCTCTAGCAACAGTATCAAATTCTTGTATTTTTAAGCATATATAGAGTCACAGTCAAGTTTTTGGCGCCTTTGCCGAGGATTTAAATCTTCTAGCAGCAGTATCAAATTCTTGTATTTTTAAGCATATATAAAGTCGCTGTCATAACTCTAGGCAATGAAAAATTGGAAGTTGGTTTCCATTTAATACTCTCTGCTCATAGGGGTTGGTCTCCGTAAAATGACATATTTAGGCGAATATTACCCGTTGACATCTAGCAAAAAATTGTCTTTAATAGTCATATCCTCACTAAGGTTAGGGTCTTGATAAAATATTTTCTTGGTTGATTTCTTCAATGAATTGAGATATTTTTCCACCATGGCTATTCTTGAACTCAGTCCTTGTACGCGGATTTCATACATTATCTCTCTTTTTCGGCCGGGAATTGCTTTGCTTAATTTCTCTTTGATTGCCTGAAGCTCGAGGTTGACCCTTCATAATCCATTTTCAGATTCATTTGCTCGACCAGTTATTGTTCGTGGATAGGCTCAGAGCTACTTGATTCTAGCTGATCCGAGTATCCATTCTTTTGTCATACATATTTAATTCCTCTATACTCTCGTATTTGATAAAATTGTTCTTGGTTCGATCCCTCCTTTAGTAAAAATAAAGGCTCATAACCTTTGCATGTATTAGATATAATAGCTAACCCTAATTTTTAATGAAGGTTCATAATGTGAATACTTTCTTGGATTTTAGGACTTTTGGTTTTTATAAAGAGAGCGAAGAGCATCTTTTGAGCCCATTTGCTTCAGCATTCTACCCTTATTTTTAAGTTATAGTTTCCTACGTATGTGCATTAGCTAATTAATGTGAATCATACTCAATTACAAACAAACATTCCATATAAAAAATTGCTTCGTGATAAGTTAGACAAGCAGAAATACCAAAATAGAGTGAAATTATAAAACCTGGCTGCAAAGAGGAAGAGAGTTGATTCCTATCTCGGTCACAGAAATTTGTCTGCGATGACTCCAAAGTCATAAGCAGTGGTAGTGGCCTTTCGGTTGAAGTCTTCAATGGTTGATTCAATTGGTGGCCTGCCTCTTAAGGCAACCATGAGCAGGTGGGAAGGGTGGAGAAGTAATATGCAATTTAAAAATTACTTGTAAATTTTAAATCATTAGTTATATCTCAATATTTTACTATTTTTACTCATGTCATGGAAAATTATGTTTTACGTTTGCATCCCTCTTTCCTCTGGATAATGTTTTACCCTTTGTGAACTCTTCGGCCTTGGCTATTGCATTGCAAGCTCGGGTCTAATAAATTTAAATGAGTTTTAAAATATGTTTGGAGCAATTGAAACTTATAAATAAGTTGCTATGCAACAGCTGTGACAGGAAGCCGTTGCGCAGAAGTTGATGTAGAGAAGTTGACCGTTGGTTTGTTTTTTGTTGTTTGAAAATAGTTTTACTGCGGCGATTTATGGGTAAATCACCATTTCACCCATATATTGTGATGATATTTGCAATAAAATTGTTTATACCAGTACATTCCACACTTGAAAGAAAATAGCTAGGCAGAACATTATAAAATAAAAATAGACACTTCATTGAAACAGTGAGTAGCATAAATACCAAAATAAAGAAAAGGATTATTTGATTATATGATAATATTATTTTTAAAATGCATGCAATGTATGTCATGAGATAAGCCATCATTTATGGAAACTCTCCAGGTCCGATCCCTCTCGGCGTTGGAATCTTCAAACCCATCTTCCCGCCTAAAATAGTCACAGTTTTATGTGATTTTTCTTGCACACATGTAAAAATGTCTCTTGTAGTTATGTGGTTGTCATAAAGTAAGCAGGGAATATTAAAGTACGCAGTAGCAATGCAATCCTCTAGATGTACCAGAATTTTTCGAGCTCATCTTTAACATAAATATTTGCAATAGAAATATTTAACACGACTAAGAGAAAAATAAGAATGCCACAACAACATCACAATTACCCCTCCAACAATCTTCATAACACCTTCATACAACACCACTACACCATCTGCACATCACCTACACCACACCACTGCCACCACCTACACAAAGCAATGTATCAAAAAACCAAAACATCAACAATACCGCCATCACCTCCTCAACACATAAAAATATTCACAATTCCCCCACCACCACCTCAACACATCATCACATCCACACACCAACACGATGAACAACTCACCAAAATTCAAGCAACAACATCAATCGAGTTTCGTGCAACAACATCAAATAATTTGGGCAACAACAACACTTGCCTTTCCAACCACCATCATCGATGTTTCCAATTAGCATATGTAAACATCACCGTCATCAATTTACATATCAAACATTCTTATTTGCTTTTCACTGGCATTTCTAACCACCACCATTCATGTTCCAATTCACAAATACGAACACCACACTAAACGAATCAGTACACATAATCAAAACTATTAACAGAACTTTGGGACCATTATCACATTCGCTACTCAGCATGGGTACTGTACTTTCTCAATGTAGCCTGCCTTTAACATCTTTTGTACTTCTTCCCAAATCGATTTTTCTAACATGAGCGCGATCAATTTTATCATATGTTTAGTTGGTCAAGTCTTTGGGTCGATGTTAAGCCCATGACGGGCTACATTAGCAAAGACTTCTGACATCTAGAACCCATAGTCTCCCAGAAAGAGATGCTTAAAATACATATTTTGAACTCATAGTCCTTATGAGCTAAAGAGGCTCTATGTGTTTTTGTTACTCACGTTCAGAAAGAGATGCTCAATAATCTAGAAATTTGACTGGTACATATGTAAATACATATGAATTAAGTGTTATGTATGTAAACATCCAATTTTTTTTTCAGTTTAACTCTTATTTCAGTCCTTCAACGGAACACAATTGAATTTGTCCATTTTGGCCAATTAAAAATCAATATAAGTAAGACTAGTAATCTTATTTGTATTTAAGCCATAAAGCCAAATAATAAACTAATCACTTGTTAACTATAAATTATTTGAACTTACGTGATTACACGATTTCAAGAGCCCAACCCTCGATGAGTTGAAATCCCCTCCGACACAGTTGGCTTTAAGGAGGTGGTACTCGAATTGTTAGACAAATTAGGGGTCCAACCAGGGAGACAGCCGCCAACCTTCATGATGATTTTATATATATATATATATATATATTCATATATATATATATGTTTAAAGAGATGCTAAATAAGAATTTAAACTATAAAAGTGGATAATTTTTTAGTTTTTTTAATTTACTTATATTAATTAATTTTAAATTGGCTCAATCAAATCAAACATGTTCTTTAAGATTCCTGAGTTAGAAAATAGCCTAATTGCAGTTAGCTCATTTTGACTTCGAACCGAATCAAATTTGAATAAATTTCCATCCGTGATGATTCAAAATCAAATACAATGAGCCCCGACCAAATCAGATACATTCAAATCCTTCAAGCCGATTTTAAGATAACTCCGACTTTAGTCAAAATTATACTGTTCACAATATGGTCTCTAAATTTTTGTTTTCTGAAATGTAATCTCACGTGATAAACTGCCCACAAATCAAATCCATGGACAAATTATAATTCTAAGCGATGGATGAAATCACATTTAAAGTTTAAATGCTCATCTCCCTTTAAGCCATTAAAATCGAATGCTTGAAATATAATAAATACATAATTTGAAAATCATGTCCCATTTGAAAATAGTAAATTCTCAACCACTAAAGCAATCCACTGTCAGGAAATCAGTATGATTTTAAGCCCCAACACTTTTTTCAGGTTTTCTCAAATTTATTGACACATATAGCCCACAAAATGGTGAGTTTAGAACTAGGGGTGTAAACGAACCGAACACGAACGAACAAAGCTTGTGTTCGTGTTCGGTTAGTTTAAATTTTAGTTTGTTTGAAATAAGCTCGTGTTCGTTTCTTAACGAACGAGCCGAACACGAACCGAACACGAGCTGTTCGCGAACGACGAGCCAGTTTGACATCCCTAATATTAATATATAAAAATAATATTATATATTAATTATATAACTTATATTATATAAATATACAATATCTATATTAGTATATTACTACTATAGTATATTTATATATTATGATTATTATTTTATTATGTATTATAATTTATAAAATTTAATGTTTTAAAATATAATAAATTTTTTATATATAATTATTTTATATTATTTTATATTTCAAACAATAACGATTCGAACACGAACGAACGCATCACTGTTCGTGTTTGGTTCGTTTAACTAACCGAACGAAAAAAATTTGTTTATGTTTGTCTCGTTTACTTATCGAACGAATCGAACACCAACTCATTGACGAACCGAACACGAACTGTTCGCGAACAACGAGCTTTTTTGACAGCCCTATTTAGAACCACATTCCTATCTAAAATTAATCAAATAAATCATAAGCCCATTCACTTTTAACAATTTGTTAATTGAATATTAAACCTTAATTTTTTTCCTTTAAATAAAAAATAAACACTCTACATCAGATCCAAATACTGATTATTTCAATAAATAAAGGGATTAAAGCTGTGAGCAAATTAACAATTCTTTGCTTTCATGCTTAACCAAAGATTAGCTGAGCTAATCATAGTTAAAGATTAATTAACACTAATCTTCTGTAATTAGTAATTCAAAGTATGGAGATTGGTGGGTCCCATTTAAAAAAGAGAGAGAGAGACAGATGGAAGCTAGAGAGAGAATGTGAGGGCGACAAGAGGGAGATTGGGAAATGGGTATGTGGTTTGTTGTGATGCGGTCAATGCGTGTGAAGGCCCAAACAAAAAGTTGGGAAGCCCGCCCAATAAGGAACCAATGCGGCGCTCTTCTCGGTGTAAGCTTTTATTTTTGTTTAATGTTCTAACAGCTTTGATTAGCCACTAATTAAATAATTAGTATGTTTTCTACACAATGCTGGCTTGATTTTCTTAAATCCAACAGTACGGACGCTTATTTTTTTTTAAAAGAGAGATGCTAATCCTTACTGTCTACCAATATTATGTATTAATTCTATTCAATTTTTTAAAGTTAATCTTTTCTTATATATTTAATTTTATATTGATGTAAATTGAATGTACCTTCTCTTGTGTAATTAGCCTCAAAATCAAAGAGGTTAAGAATACTAATTGAAATGTAATTTAATTAAAAGGGATTTGAATAATTGACATTACGGGTAATTATGTTTTAAGTAGGGTGGGGCTCTCTCTCCTTTCCTTGTAAGTGGTGGTGTTCATTAAATGAAATAATATTAATTTTGGTTTTCTTCGTGTGGTTGCCCTTGCTCATATTTCTTTTTTGGCTTATACTAGCTTAATTGTCTCCATTCTAAGCTCTAAAAATAGATTTTTTTTTCTCATGAACATGAAAATTTATAGGAGATTCATATGTATGATCTCTAATATCCTCTCATTTATATTGCTCCCAATAAGATTAGTACATAGCTTTTTCAATTTACCTTATGGTGTTTTTAATAGAGTTTCTTAGATGTCTATTCTTCAAATTTTCTCCAACAGGGAATTAAAGTAATGATTATCCTTCAAAGGTCCACGTTATTTGTGTAATAGTCCATTATTTTATTCGGTCATTTCTCTGAAATCGAGAATAGATCGTGTGTGATCACTTTAAAATAACTATAGATTGGAATATTTTTCACAATTGCTGTCAAATGTTGGTCAAATGGTAATGGTAATAAAGATGATAGGATGATTGAAGCAAACAAAAATTTGTACATCTTCAAAAGGAGAAAGGGTATACCAGGGTCTGAAATCATGGTGTTTATTGAATCTACAAATGTCTCAACTCTATTCTACCTCTCAATTGAGGTTGAGTATGGCGTAAAAGTTTTAGCTTTGGTTCCTAAAATAAATCTCTTGCATTGATGTATTACTTGCTTCTTTCAAATTTGTGGCATTGGCTTATGGAACTTTTTTACACCTGCAATATTAAATTTGATTTTATTAATCCCTAAGATATTGATGAACATGGTAATGCAGTAATCCAATTTGGAAATCTCAAATTCTTATTTAATTAGTTAAACCTGAAATAACTCACCTTAGCTTGACTAAAGGAAGAAAATAAACAAAAAACTGATCTTTAGCTTCTCCTGACTTATTAAGGAGTTATTATTCACTTGACAAAAGGAATGTGTTATATGACAGATTAGGGTGATTCATCCTTTGCCTAATAGCCTAGTCTCATTTTGTCAATAGGAGCTCCTCACCTTAGGAATTGATAGTCGGCAGTTAGACTGGAATAGTTGAACAATAAAGTCAAGATGATCGAGCTGAGTCTTGTCGGCCCTAAGACCATCACTAGTCGACCAACAACCACTATTTAATGTAGTCAGAAGAATAGATCGAGCCAAGTCTTGCTGATTTATGCCGACAATTAAAACAGAGACAAACATATAATTTCATATATTGTACCCCCTTATCTATAAATAGGGGAGTCATTTTGAGAAAGGGTTGATCAACAATTAAGCTAACTATTCATTACTGTGCATTACCCTCTCTCTCCTCTCTCTCTCATGCGCGCTGGCTCTCTCTCTCTCTCACTCTTATGTCTTATATTTTATTCTTTGGGTGTGATTCACAGATAAATCAATGTTCAACACATACAAAAGTATCAACATTTAAAGTTGTAAACAATACACAATAAAATATCGTATCATATGTGTATAGAGGGCTATTATGACCTTGATTAGGTCAATATCATATACTGAGTACCTTTATAGAGTTATGTTTGAAGTTTTGTTACACAATATGATTGTCAATTTTTTTTTGTTGATTATGTCGTGATGAAATAGTAGATCTCAATGAATAAAATAAAAATGGCTTTAAACATTTCTCAAAATCATGCGTTCTATCTTTTAATTAAATAACACTTTCTTTAAGTTATTTTCTAAAATCTTGTGTAAAATCTTTGAATAATGTGTTATAAAACTCCATTGGAAGGCAAATTAACTTGATATGATCCTAAGTTTCAATTCTAAGATGTTTAGCAATCCTTCACAGTTACTTCTGGATCCCTAGGTGCTCACTCAGCAAGCATCTCTTAAACGTCCTTTTAGATAGGATTCTTCCAAGTGAATTTAATCATAAGCTAATGTAGAATTCATAAGTAGAAACCATACCCCCTTAATTTTTTTTAACAATAATTTCATTCAAGATTTATTATTATGATTATTGATGTACCTGAAAAATATTAGTCCATAATAAGCACAAAGGTGGAGGTATCAAAATCTTCTTTTGAATTGTCACATCATCTCCTCACAAATAATTGATGTGACCATAAATTTGAATGTGTACTTATACGAACACTATAGCATTTACTCTTCAAAATTTTCTTTGCTAATTTGATCTTTGCGATAAAGAGATTCCAAGCTACGGCCACAAAGGATGTTAGATAACCTCCTCTTTAAAGCAAAAAAGTTCAAAAATAAATGGAAACCAAAAAAAAAATATTTAAATTAACATTAATTACCAAGCCCACTCATATAGTGCCACGTGGAGCAAATTACTCCTTGGTAAACGTCACTGTCTCATAAGTTTATATAATGTCCTCGATGTCAATAAATTGGGTACACAGCATTTCCCAATGGATATTGAAATAATTGAATCTGTTATTGAAGATTAGCTCGATTCAATTATTGAAACTCCAATGGCTATATGAATGGTTGAACCAAAAGCTGCATCTCAGTCATGCACTGATGGCACCCACCCAGGTGTTACTGGACATGCAGCAGCTTCTCTCCAATACCTACTGTGCATAGAGAGAGAGAGAGAGAGAGAGAGAGAGAGAGGAGTTATAAGAGAGAGAAACAAGTGAGAGAAAGTGAGCTCAGTCTCAAGTCACTGTGGGACTGAAACAGACTGCTCTGGTAGCCAATATTAGTAAAACATTAAACATCAAAACCCTAAAATATTTCTACTTTCACATACCCCTCCAAGAAGACCTATGTACGCCAGTCGAGGCAGCACTGGTCAAAGGCCAAGGCATTGAAGACAATAAGTATAGATGGAGACCAAAGTACACTTTTTATAACTCACTCTCTCACATACCTCATATTTTTTTAAAAAAAAAGCCATACTGAACAAATAATATTAAAAAAAGCACATACGATCGCGTTGAAATCTACATAAATATTATATTATATATTCATATTCATGATGTAGAAGTATTTAATATTCCATCACCTAAATACAAAATTGGCAGCCACTGCAGCCTCAAATATGACCTGCTGTGCCCACCTAGAAGGTGATGGAAATTACCCATTCCCCCCAAACAACAAAATACCATTACATTTATGCCCTAAATACCCCCCATAACTGAGCTAGCAGGCGCATTCTTGGCAATACAATCTACAGTAATTTGATACCACAAAACAAATCAACATGCAAACACTAGTACCTAAACTAACTTCATTAACCTAAGACTCCCTTCCATTAACGATTTTAAGAAAGCGGAGACCTATGAGGAGCACCCTTCCTACGGTTACTCAGAGACAGCACTATTCCTGGAAAGAAACTCCGGCCACTGCCACCACCGCCGCCGCCGCCGCCGCCGCCACCACCACTTCCAACACCTCCGCTCTTCTTTCTCTTCACCGCATCACTCCTACCAACAGCACCTCTCGCACCATCAATAGCACTTGATCCCCCACTGCTCCCTTTGTACTGCAGCGGATCTTCCAAGATGGAATTCGGCGTAATCTGGCCGCCGCCGGCACCGTCATCTTCAAGCAAATCGGAGCCATCCATCCTCAGGCTCTCAAAATGGGTGAAAGCAAAGTCGGATTCATCGAATCGGAACAGTATGCTTGATAAATCAGCCCCCTGCATCACCACATGCTCAACCTGTAACAAATATGCAAATGTTATTCCCGGACAAAACCCTGTTCATAAAATACTAAAACTAAAATATAACATCTCTGAGATCAAAAAAATTTTACCTTGCAGGTGAGGCAGCAGTAGTGAAAAGGCTCTTGGAGAATTCTGTCACAGCTGAGGCAAATATTACCAGAACCCTTGAACGGCCTCGATTGAGGCCTTGGCTTTAAAAAGATTACCTTTGCACTAGGGCAAATAAAAAAAAAAAAAAAAGTTAATTCTAATAATTTTGAACAATTAGGATATTATGGGAATAAACTAAATTTATAAGTAAATTAATATACCTGAACGAAGGAGCAGTCGATGAGCTTCTCAAGATCATCCAATCTCACTACATCATTGTACACATAACGCCTCACCTATAATTAATTAATTTAAGAATAAAATAGAATTAAACTAATTATCATCATTATTTATTTTAACTAGAGATTATAAACCAATAATAAGAATTCCGATTAATAATAGAATAAAAAGTTTCATGTCTTATTATATTAAATCATAACAATTAGATCCGTGGGATGTTAATTTAAATAAATATTGTTTCCACGTTGGCCCCGGCAAGAGAATCTAACAAGTTTTTTGGAGTGATTAGGTAAAATTGCCTCAGATTTAGTATTTATTACCACTATTTTTTGACCGGAGCATTCTTACTGAATGGGGACAAGGGTAATGGCACCAACACATTTTTACCCCTCTGACGACAGGTACAGACATCGAGGAAAGGAAATTTACTGGAGGGCAGAACGGTAATACAGTACTTTAGATAAGCTGTAAAGTTGAAATTTTATTAAACATTTTTTTGACCTCGAGAAAAGAGTGAAAACGGCGAGCCGACTTCATTTATGAATGCATAGATGCTTTGGAAAAAGCATGGAAAAAGTTTGAATGCTTTCACTATTATTGCGATGTCTTTTAAAATTATTATTATTGATTTACAAAAATATTTTCTAAAAATGGTTGATTGAAAAGTAATCAGAATTATGGGACTTACTTATATTTTAACTCTGGAAGGATGAAAGGAAAGAAATATAATAAATTAATTGAATTTCGCAATTAATTGCAATTTGACAAAAAAAAGTGATCCCGGACTAGAGACCAGAAAGCACCGGTAAGCAAAAGATGTTTCCATAAAAAGCAAAACAGGTCGGAAAACTCCTGCCACAAGAAGTGAGCATGAACATGAAAAAGGAGTGATTTTTTTGCAGAAACAATATAAGCTTTTAACAAAATTAAAAAAAAAAAATGTTTTTTTTGTGATAAAAAAATGTTCTGTAAAATTAACTTAAAAAACAGTTAAAATTTTGCAAAACAGGAGGCTTGTAACCAAACAGAAAAATGTTATATTAGAAACTTAAAATTTCAAAATTGAATGATGCATTAAAAGTAGTTCATAAGGTTTGCAAAAATAACCTCAAATCTTAAAAAAGTGAGACTAATTTAATGCAGCAAGAAAAAGAGACATGAGTGGCGCAAAGTTTTCGATCAACCAAACTCTTAAACTATGAACAATTTCAGATAATTCTAACGGTAACTAAAAGAAAACCAACCAAGAACCATTAAAAATAAAAAAAAAATAAATTAAAAAAATAGAATAAAGTAAAAAAAAATGCGCTTACCACTATTACATGAACTATTGTCCTTTGCTTAAACCCTAAAACATTGCGACTCTCAACGGAATACAGTAGAGAGAGAAAGAGGGAGAAGGGAACGTGTAAAAGTGACCAAGAAACAGACCTGAAGGAGGGGATGGGAAGGGTGAGAGGGTGCGCAGTGAGGGCAGATGCTGGTGCAGCAGTCGAGGCAGAATATGTTCTTCTCGTTCTTCTTCATGCTCTCGTGGGTCCCGCACCCAACGAAGAAGCTCTCCTCCACCAGTCCCCCGAGCCAACCCGGCAAGCTCCCTTCTCTGCCCATGATCTCTCCTTCCTCTTCTTCCTCACCTAAACTTTCTCTTTCTATCTCTAACAACCTCTCTCTCTCTCCAGTCTTTTTTTTTCTCTCTCTACTTTCTTCAGAGCTTTCAATGGCCTGGCCTATCCGCCGAAGGAGAAGGAAGGGTGGAGCCTTAACGAACCACAACTCCTACATATATATAGAGGCCCGCAGGGAAATATGCGTATACGAGCACTATGGGCGTACATATGTAAATACAAAATTTTTGAAATATAAAAAAATTTATAAATAAATAGTACTATTATTGTTTTATTTTTCTTGTTTTATTAACTCATTCTCTTTTTTGGCAGGGGATTTGGTGGTGCGTAGTTTATGGCGGGAACACAGTCCCACTACTATTCGTGCCTTTTCCCCTCTGCTCTGTAGAGAAAAAGCAGAACAAAAAAAATTAAAAAAAAAAAGAAAAATAATTAAAACAGCAACCGAAATTTAGGGGAAGTAGGAAAGTTATTTTGTTTTCTGTATCAATTTTATCTATTCTTTTTATTTAATTTCATTTATTTATTTATTTTCTTTTTGGTTAATGGTCTCTTTGTTTGTTTCTATGCTTCTCCCACTCCGCCCTTTACTGACTCTGTACACTGTTGCCTCAAGCTTTTTTGGTTCTTGTTTTATGTGGTTCTCTTTTTTCTTTTTATATTAAACTGATTTTTTTTAAAAGAAAATTTGTTTTAATTATTGTGATTTAAATATAGGCCTTGCGGTTTATGTCATTTATTATTTTAAAGAAAATTCTAATGGATAAGAAGGTGGATGTCTGACTATGTGAAATGTATTGAGGAGATGTATTGTACATCAGCTGCGCGCGTGCTTTCGTTTTGTCTTTGCATTCTTATAAATTACAATCTACAAAATCTCTAACATATATATTTAATAAATGAATCTTTTTTATTATTTGTGACATTTGTTTTTTACTTTTATATCATAAAATCTTTCGTATCAGATCAAAGCTATCACTCATTTAATTTTTCTAAGTGAAATACACCTTCTCATTCATAGATAAAAGTATGCATGTTAGATATGTAATATGAAAGAATTGAGTGGAATGCATGTAAATCTTTATTATTATTTTCATTATTGAATATTTATTATTAGTATTTGTACATTAAAATGATTTTTATCTGTGTTTAGCACATAATAACATTATATATATATATTATGAGGTTTTTTTCATTAATGGGCTTTCTGGGCTTCGAAGGCCTATATCCATAGATTGTGTTATTTTCAAGCTATGCTGCCAGAAGAGTCGAGTTAAATCCACTCTCAAAGTAATAGGTTTAACTAAGGATGAATCCTCCATTGGAAGACCATGATTATCTTCAGGTAAATGTGTCAATTCTTATTTATGGAGCCTTTTGACAAAAGCATCATGATCTTTTCACTAAGATATCATGGAGAGGTGTGGTAATGTACAAAATATAATTTTATATTTATTTTTTGTCATATGGAGAGTGAGAAGCATGAGCTCCATCAATGCTCCATCATCTTTTTCCATACATGCCTCCTAAAAACAGGGTCTTTGCTCAATTGTATAAACTCACAAAGAATACATGACACTATACCCTAAAACTATACCCTAAAATGATTCAACAATATATATATATATATATATTTAAGAATTGAAAGCTTTCAAAATCAAATTAGGACCATCTATAACACATTTATAGTCAAATTGTGCATCTCGAAGAGGTAAGTCCAACAACAAGATCAAGATTACTTAACTCATACATCATTAATACTCAAATACTCAAAAAACATCATGTAATTAAGGGGATTACCCTGGTCAGTCTAGTGGAGTGATCTTTATTCAAGCTTATTTACAAAGAATGACACACTTGAAATGTATAAATAGATATATATAATATTTGTGTGTGTTTGTGCCCTCACACACACATAAATTAGCCTTATTGGGCCTAAGACTGCATCTTTACCGGCCTGATTATCAAAAAGATTTGATTGTCACCGAAGTGATCTACCAATGCGACTCATCGATGTGTTAGTTGTTTTACATGATGCCAAGTTGACATGTCTGATTGACTTAAGGAATTGGCTCGTGGAACTAGTCTACTTATTACATATGACAAATTAACCAATCAAACTCACTGACTTAACTCGATTCATTGGTGATCCTCAAAACTGTCATAATGCAAAAGTCAAGACCGACATTAAGAATGGACATATACACCATCCTCATTTATGAGCTACCTAACATACAATTTATGTTATTTTCATAGAGAAATCGCAGACAGATTATGAATTGTATTAAAATGTTTTCTTGAACATATATGATTGTGGGGGAGTATCAACTCTTTCTTCCTTTCTTTCAGGTTATCATGTGCCCTGGCTCTCACAAAACTTTTCCTTCCCCCCTCTTCTCATTATAACATCTTCTCCACTTTGCTGAAGAAGGATAAAAAACATAACAGATAAATCAATCCTGAAGAAGACATCCATCATTTTCCTCCATGCTCTATTTGAGCTAATTATATGTTGGTTCTAAAGGAGCTTGAGCTGATATATTGACCCGTAATCTAATTAAAATTTATCAATGGCCTAAAATTCCACCAAATTTCAAGAAAAGTTTACCATCCGGAGAAGTTGGATAACCAATACATTTCATCAGTGCATAACAAACATTTATTGAAGCCAAGTGTCTATCAAGATACAATTCTAGATGTTGCCATAGATTATATAATAGTAATATGTAAAGTTCTATTATTATCTATTATTTTAGAAGCTTAATTATTATGGCAAGTGTTCCAAAAGATTTTTAATAAATATGTTTTCTCAAATCTTATTCAAATCTTCCTTTTCTGTATAATCTTAAATGATTTATCGGGCCTCAACTTTCACCAAAACTTCAGTCTGCCCAAAAAAAAAAATGTTTTTCTTAATTCTTATTTTGCAGGTATCATTGCTATATACTTTGTTTTATCAAATCATTGGTGTATTATTGGTGAAGAAATGATACCTGAAATTAGCTACATGAATTTATGAAACTTGATTCCTTCGTTTGAAATGACATATAATCCTAACACACAGCAATAACTGATCTCTTTCTGGATATGGAAATCACATAATTGCTACAGACATTGATTCCATTGTTTGAACATTCTTGAGAAAAGAAAAGAGTGAAAGTTCAGCTAACAAAGATAGATTTCACCAACGGACTCACCTCCCTTCCTCTTATTCTTTCTCTCTTCCTTTTTTTAAAAAAAAATTTCTTTTCACATTGTGAATGGGAACAAAAGACAGCAAAATAATGAAATCCGTATCATATAATATCCTAAGAAGCATTATTATTTGAGCAGTGCTGAAGTTTGAAGGAAGAGGACAAAATTCATATAAGAGATCAATTCCATAAAGAATCATTTTATGGCCATTTTTATATTATGTTTAAATTTGTGCATACATCACCAATAAATCTACCTTTAAAAAATGTATAAATCCGTATACAAAATGAGTAACATTTTCATTGATTTTTTTTTTTTCTTACATATACCTTTCTATAAAGAATAATTAATTATCATATGGAGATTTATTTTGTCTTAAGATAAAATAGCATAAGAGTTCTTCACAATGATTTTCATATGTGGTTGTTCAAATACTGAATTCCAGTCCAATTATGTGTGCATATTTGCGTAAAGAGTAATGCTGCTAGCTGAAATTATCATGACAAGTATATAATTGACATGTGAATCATGTAGAGAATAAATATGGGATACAAAAATTCTCCAGCATGGATTTCAATATCTTGTATTTATTTTATAGTAGTGTAACTAAGATGTTGTCTGGATATACTCTGATTGACAACTTGAGCTCCCTTGTCACATCACATCAAATGTAATTCTAGCTTGTTACTATATATATATATATATCTCATCAGTTTTATCATATTTATATGTATAAGCTGCATGCCAATGGGAGATGGGCTATTCAATAGCAAGGCCTTGTCAGGTTACATGTATCAAGCAGGAAAAATATTACATCATGACACCTAACGTAACCCTAAAGCTACGTTCGGATTGAAATATTTTGCCGTATTACATGAATATTTCATCTGCATTATTTGCAAAAATAATGTGTTACTCGAGTATTATATGATGCTATTCGATTATTCTACGGTGTTATTGAAATATTTCTCTGTGTTACTTGATTTGAGGTGTTATTTGACATATTCTCCGTTTTATTTCAATTTCCACTATGTTATTGAAATAACACAACCCCAAATCAAGTAATGCGGGAGAATATTCTAATAGCACTTTAGTCCCAAATCAAATAACGCGATGGAATAATCACATAACACATCATTTTTACTAATAACGCAGATAGAATATTCTTGTAACACAACCGGATATTCCAATCCGAACGTAGCTCTATGTTAGGAGTCATGATATAATATTTTTCCATACCAAGCACCAAATATGTGCTAAAATGATGAAATAAAATGGTTCTGCAACATAATGGCTTAAATACGACTTTGTGTAAGAAATTAGTTTACAACGGGCAAATGACAAAAGTAGTACAATTTTGAAGCATAGTATTGTCATGATTTGGTGTTTGTTGAATGTGACTCAGCGTTGCCTTAATTCTGGTAGTTCTAAGCAATTTCTCGCCAAATGGTACATCAGTTTTCAAGTGATCCTAAATTTAGACCTTCAGAGAGAGAGAGAGAGAAAGAGAGAGAGAGTGTGTGTGTAACTATAGGATTGAAACATTAGATTAGCCCTCCATAGATAATCACATAGGCAAAATAATTCAAAAAAGAATTCTCCTCTTTTGATGATAAATACGTATTTATTGTGGTTTCTTAAACTATAGAAATTTGATTGCATGTTAATAGTGAAAGAATATTATGATAGTATCAGAGAGATAGATCAAATTAAAAGAGAAGAATGAGGTTGGAAGGGCTGCATCCCAATGATTAATTATGTAAATTGATCTTATAAAGATTCTACTCAACTCTTGCGAAAGAATAAGTTAAGTTACAGTGCTGAAGTGAGCTATAAGGACAATTTAGAGAAAAATTTAAGGAAATCTTAGAGACCCTCATTGAAATGCTTTGATGTAACATAATTTTGGTTAGAAATTTAATATTATATGTCTGTGCACTGGACTAACGACCCTCTATTTGTAGAAGCTAATTTAGGTCCAAGTTGAAGAATTGTTTATTTAGTTTGATTATACCAAGATTATAATTTAAACTTGCTATAGTTTCTCCTATAACAAATAAGATCATGTTTATAAGTGCCCGCTAATAATTGAGAATTTCATGTGTTCTAAATTGATGGCAAGTATAGGTGGTTTTTTATGAAGAACTCTTGATCAACTAACCAACATTCACGAATAAAAATACTATTTTCTTAAGGAAAATGGTCTTACGGGTTCAATAACTCAATGTTGAGGGGAACTTAGAAAAATTCAATTATAGGTGGTTGAAGACTTTAGGCTTCAGAAATTTTTTGTTACCGATATATCTAACCGATTCTTCATTAGTAACATTTAAAACCAAAACCAAGCTCCCATAATAACATAATTAACCTGACACATGCTCCTATCTCAAATTTTAACCTATTTATAAGATGCTGAAATTAAAGTGAGATATGATATCTACTAACATAAAACATAAGAAAATTTTAATTAGGATTATAATTTAATGTAGGGATCTTTACATACTTACCATCTAATTCTTATGTATTAATATGTTGACCATCCAAATTTAAATTTTAAATTTGCATTTAAAAGTTGAAGTATATATAAGAGTTAGGTGGTAGATATACAAATCTCACTTTAATGTATTCTTATCAAAAGAAGAGACACATATAATTTTGACCATATAAAAATAAGTATGTAACTAAAATAATGTAATGAACCCTTAAATTTGAGTATTTTCAATTAAATAAAAAATTATTATTATTTCTAATTTCTAATCATTAGAGAAGATTCAATTTGGATAAAGATCTCTTAGAGCTTTAAATATAGTATCCCATGCGAGTTAAGAACCGAATCCCATTAAATGTAACTTTTCTGAATGGAGACTATAATTGGCAAGCGGCTACGTCGACTTTGTATGGTCTGGTCAAAGTTTCCTTCCCCCAACCAGATGTGAAATTGAACCGTTGGTCTCATCAAATCACATGACGGGAGACGAGACAGTGATAACCTAAAAAAATTGCTCTTTATTTTCACATTTTTGAATTTCGTCCCACTTTCCTATTTTCCACATATATTAGATTATTTAAGAAAAAAACCACTAAAAGGAAGATTTACAAAAATACCACTCAATTGATTTGATTTAAAAGATTTTGATGCTAAAATTATAAAATGTTAAATTGTTATTGTAAAAGCCGTTAAAATTTATTAAAAATTATTCTAACTTTTTGACTGGGCAATCGCGAGGGCAAAATTGTCAGAGAATTCGGCTTTTTGGACTTGGATTTGAAGATTCGTCTACAGTGACACGATATGCCAATTTTAATTGAAAATTTTAACGCCATTTGAAATTTCAGTTTACTTTTAAACTTTGAAATTTTAAATTTACATCAAATTTGATTGATGTGTCATTGATTAGGTATATTAAACTTTGTTTGGTAATAATATGCTATATTAATTTGATAAAAATTAATATAAACATATCTCCCCTGCTTTAATAGGGTCTTATATGATATTATTGTCTTTTATCGTGCTTTTTCGTAATCAGAACGGATATTAGCACATTTCTATATCTATAGTTGATAGGGCACATTTTTGCATACCTAAGCTTTCCGACAAGCAGGTTTTTAAGTTGGTCTACTTCGTTGATTCGGTCGGTCAGCCAACGCGAGACGGGCGACTAACCTGAGGTGGCGGTAGGCTAAGGTGGTCAGTTGGCAAAGGTGGCAGACTGACTGATGTGGCAAGTTCTGGATGATATGAAAGAGCTTCTAGACTTGATTATTCTTGCCTTGGTGATCGGTTGGCCTTAGATCATTGGCTCAGAGTGACATTCAAATGGTTTTTGGGTGTAATCTTTTGTTTGGCTTTGGTCCTATTGGCCTTCACTACCATAGGATCTCATCAATTTCTGCGCATACAATTTTTGGACATGCATAAATGCCCCCCAAGTCTCTTACTTCTTGGAAATGAAGTTGCAATAAAAATGGAAGACATTTTAAATATAAAACATGCAATGATAATAAAGCACCAGTTATATGTCTTTGGATCATTAATTTTGTTGAACGTTGACCAGTTACTAAAAGCAAGAGGAGAGTCTTTTGTTAGTTTGTCCCTAAAGAGAGTCTTTTATTTGCTTGTACCGGATAAGAGTCTTTTATTTGCTCATCTTGAAGAAGAGTTTTCGCTTACTCATTTTGAAGGAGAGTTTTATTTTCTCATTCCAAAGGTGAGTCTTTTAGTTGCTAATCCTAGATGAGAGTCTTTGAAACGTTAAATCCAGATTTTTCATATGAGACATGCCCAAGAATTGAAGAGGTAGGAACCTGGAGGGAGACGTGAAGAGAAAAAAAAAAGAAAACAAAGAAAACATATATAATTGCCTCATAAGAGAAAACTGGGGTATTCCTGGATTCTGTGACCCATTTTATTGATTGTAACTAAAGAGTTACAAAAGAGAAGGGGAGATAGATCTCCTTATAGAATATGAATGTAGATAAAATAGTCAAAAGTCTCTATTTACATGCAATGTACCCCTATTTATAGAAGATAAGAGTCATAAAACACAAAAATTACATGTCCCCCTCTACTTTAATAGGTGGTTATAAGACATTATTTTCTTTTTTCATGCTTTTTCATCATCATAACAGATATTTGCACCCATCTGTACACATAACTAATATTGGCACATTTCTGAATCCATAGCAGATAGTGATACATTTTCACATATTAAGCTTTCTGACTAGCTTATCAAAGGCCTTGATCATGATATACCAAGTGTTAATATATGATAAAATGATGTATTTATTCATCGGTTTTCTTGTATACCTATTTTTACAACACCTGAAATCCTTCAAATAAGGATGTCTACATCTAGAGTATTCTGTATTTTCACTATAGCATATATAATGTTTAAAGCTTCTCCTTTTAAATCTCTCTCACTCTCTCTCTCCATCTCTTTCCACTTGCATCATTCTCTATTACTCTGTCTTAAAATTTTTTGGTATATCCCAACAATAAAATTGGATCAAACAACTTATTTCCAGATTCATAAAAACTTCTCTGGAAGTTTAAAAATTTTAAAAAATTACATCCGTTTTATTTTGTAATTTAACAATAAAAAGACGAAGGGAGAAGGGGGTCACACCGGATAGAACCGAGTCACTAAATATCATTTTAGGAGGAATACATCTCAATCTTAGCTCGTAATTGTCTCAATTTTTGCTTTCTCGTTATCGTTGTCAATTAAACTCGAGTCCATGCCATTTTTAGTTATCTAGCACATGTTGGAAGAAAAGGAAACCTTTATGGGCAGCTCAAATTTAACACCATCTATAATCATGAAGATTCTTGAGTAGTCGCACCATTATAACATTCAAAATTAATCATATCACAAAAAAATATTATTGATATTAAATTTTACAAAAACCAAACACGCTATTTATAACATAATTAAAATGATACAAATGTAAAAATTGAATTTTATATGTCAGATATATATGTAAATACATAAAATTGGGTGGCATGTATTCAAATTTTGCAAGAAAAAAAAAACTAACTCAGAATTTAACACCAAAAGAATGCAATGATAAACTTCTCATAATAAGATTCATCAACAAAGTCACTCATTCCAAAAATAGCCCAACATGGCAAGCAAAAAAGACAAAGTTCACAGAAGATTGAAGCTTCAGCCACATTAATTCTTCAAGCACACACAACAACAACTAAACTTAACAGAAAAAAATGATTAGCTAGCTAGCAATCCTTATAGCAAATGCAGTGCACTTCGAACATGACATTTTCACACCTCCCATTCTCGAAGCCCTTTTTAACAACACAAAAATCATTGCAATCTGTGTCCCCACCCGTCAAGCACCATCCAAAATCTTTTTTACCACCACAATGCACCACCGATTCCACTCCCGGCACCAGCTTGCCTGCATTTTCATACACATTCATATCCGTGCATGCAAACAACAACAAAGAAAAAGATTGAGTGAAAAAAGCTTACAAGAAGAAGAGAGGAAAAAAATGAGGAAAGCACACCAAAGAAATGCTTTCTTCAGCTTCATGCCGCCTCCTGTTACTCATTCTAACATTGGATCATAGGGTTTATATATATATGGAAAGATAGCTTTGTCATTTGGAATTAACTCCATTTGTAGGGTTTCAATGAAGAAGAAGAGTGCCGGCAATCATATAGGTTTGAATTTTCTTTTAGAAACAGTTCTATGCTTTAACAATTGTTCATTTTATTTTAATATTATTATGTAATTAAAAAATAATTAGCATATGTATCAAGAGTTCGAGCACTACTGTTTAATGTGAGAGAAAATGTCAAATAATTGAATTATCATTTCGTTTGTATTTACAGATGTAACAGCTAAACCTGAATTTTTGCATGCATATCATCTATTTATGCGTGGAAAGGTGTATTTTACAATTTTAAAATTTAAAATAATAATATGATATGAAATATTTAGGTGATAATTGTAGATATGTAAATATATACGAAATGGGTGATATGTATGTAAATGCATATAAAATTAAATAAAAATTCAAGTTGGCAATCACTAATGCGAAGATTAGACAATAAATTAATCAATTTGACAGAGACACGGCTTTTCCACTTCTTTATTTTAAGATTCGTCTACGGTGATACGATATGCCAATTTTTAATTGTAAATTTCAATCGTCTACTTTAAGCTGGCGTTTGATTTGATGTTCGCTGAAATATATCATTAATTAGCTATATGAAACTTTTTTTATGATTAATCAGCTATATTAATTTGATAAAAATAAATAAATAAAATTATATTTTACAGGCGTTCTTCAAAAAATCATTAAGTTACAAAAGATTTGGACCATTAAAATTATAATTGAATTTAGCAATTCCTTCTCTTGCTTTTCCTTCTCTAGTGATCTCTTTCTATAGAATTTAGCAATTCCTTCTCAACCTTCTCCTCAAAACTCTCGCCTTTTTAGGCCTTTTCTCTTAGACTTTCCATACATTCTCATGATTCGCGGTGTTAAATCTATTTTTGTGGCTCACATCTATTTTAATAACTTATCAGATTTATTTTAATATCTTATATCGTGTATATATATATAATCTTAAATTGTCTTTTATGAGATTCTCAAATTAAAAGTTCCGGGTGTGAAGTCTCGGGTGCAAACGTATGTTAAAATCCCTATTATTTGTAATATAATATATGGCCATTATCTATATAATATTTATAACATTTTATGCAAGATAATATATAATAATTTATAAGAAAAATATATGAATTGTGAGCGTCAAGATTTCTGAGTTTTAGAGAACAAAACAAGTTTAAAATGGTGGAAAATGATATAGCGAAACATAAGCATCAGTATTTAAAATTAAAGAATCACAAAATTTCAAAGGATTTGATCTGCTAATCTTCGCAGCTACGTTGTTTGCAGTAAGTTGAAAAAGAAATCTTTCATAATGATTCAATTTGCAAATCAAAATAGTTTAAGAGCTGTTGAAACTAGTTGTTGAGTGACTAGGTAATGAAATATGTTCATATGTTATAACATGATTAGTTGTTTATAAAAATATAGAACCCGGACTTACGTTTTACCGATTAAGCAAGTACTTGCAATCCTAAGAAATAAATATAATTTTTTGATATTTTGAGTATTTTTAAAAATAAATATATTTCTTTTTAAAATAAAAAATAAAAGTATTCAAAAATATTAATAAACGAAGATATTTTAAAAAAATATAATAAGAAAAAAATGATCTCGAATAATGTAAAAACTCATAAGAAATGGAAGCAATCCTAAGAAAGAAAGCCCTTGCACAAAGGAAAAAACTAGTCATGTAAGATAAGCTAAGTGAAAGCAGAGACAGTACTGCATAGTGCGGCATGGCTTGTTGAAGTTTTTGATTTTGTAGATAGGATATAGCATGTATAAACCTTCATTATATAATCTTTTCACAGTGAATAATTGGAACAAATAATTATTTTTATGTAATGAAAACTAGTAAAAATGGGATATCATCATCATTTTCGTTAAAATTTCTAAAGCTAAGTGATTTTTTTTTTTTTGGTTAAAAGTATTCTGTTCATCACTTAAATTCATGCAAGTATGACATCAAGAAATACAAAATTGGTGCTCCAAACACTTATCAAAGATATTGCCAATTTTGACTACAAATTAATAAATAATATTGAATTGTCCTTAATCACCTAGAGTAGAGGAAAATGTCTAATTAGTCTCGAAAACTTTCGATGCTAATTGGGCCCTTTTCTGATGCAAATTAGGATTAGCGTAAAAAAAATTCTAACGTTCAAATGGAGGTCGCTAAATCATATTGCGCTGGCATTTGCATCGGATTTTAATTTACATCCATTTCTGATGCAAATTAGGATTAGCGTAAAAAAAATTTTAACGTTCAAATGGAGGTCGCTAAATCATATTGCGTTGGCATTTGCATCGGATTTTAATTTACATCCGCATTTAAGTCATAAAATTCCGACACTATAGATTTACGTTAGAAAAATGGGTGGCAAAAAAATAACCACGCTTTTGCGTCGAACATGACCGACGCAAATTAGCGTTGACTATGGTTGACGCTAATTAGTGTTGGTAACGTTTGACACAAGTGCATCGAATTTGTGTCGTTCTTATCGAATGGATTATTACAATACTTAACATCAGAATATTCCAATGCTAGTTCGATACAAACGTGCAACAAAATAAAATACATCAAAACGATTGAATTTCCACATAACTGCCTAGAAAAAAAACAAACACCAAACAAGACATTTATATATTATCAAAATTGATAAAATAAAGCTCAACATATCTAAATAACTATACCAAATTAAATCAAGGATACATCGATCAAAGTGTTCAATGTTCACAACTACAAAAACTAAAAGTACGATTACATATAAATGATAAAAATATATAATTTGTCCATCTATAGTGGGAATATCATCAAACACATACTGAAAATCCTAATCTTCCTCCTCCTCATCATCATGCTCCTCCTTATCCTCATCTTCCTTGAAATCGTTTGCTACTTGCTTCAACGATAAAAGCTCTCAGTTATACATGCAACACTATTTGCAACCATCTGTTGATCTTCACGCACATGTCAAAACTCTTCATTCATCATCATGACCGGCCTGATAAGCTCTTCATGCAGAGCCTGTATAGAGCTAGGGCCACTCACAGCTACACGTGAACGTTCAGCCTCAAACGACATCCCGCTTGCACCGAGGCCGTACACTCTCCCCTTTTTCTTTCCCGTCGTCTGCATCCATAACTCAAAATCATACTGACTAACACTCCTTTTCGCGGACAATGAGGCTTCGCTAGCCAACTCCTTCTGTCAACTCACTCAAGCAAGAAAGTGCAGCAATTAATCAAAGTATATGTACCATTTTTTAGTCTATTTCATTTGATAATCTTGATGTTGAAGAACTTAAAATTTCTTCATCAATCTTATCATCATTTTCATCCATATTTAGAGTGACTTTTTCATGAAGCCTCATGGTATCCTCTAGAGGTAACTTCTCATCGATTGAATTAGCCTGAATATGAAAATTAAGCATAACTAGCTCTCGGTGAATATGTTTGATAACATTTTGCATCTCAACAATTTTTCGAGATCTATTTTTTAACACAAAACCTAATCAAGTTTATCCCTTGCTCGACCAAATATCGAAAATAATAAACATGACTAGCGTGATGTGCCACTATAAATGAGTCATACTTTACATATATTCTCTTCATTTTAATTTCAATAATATCAAATGGGTCGAGGGCCCGCACACTTATTTCTTGATTTGGAACATGATCAAATCACTCACAAATTAACATGTAGATAAGACGTCCAACAAAGCCTGAATATTGCAACTAAACTAAGCAGAGGAGATGAATTTCCCTGGGCAGAGGCGCAAGTGAGGAGAAGGGGGAGTGTGAGAGGAGTTAGCTAGGGCTAGTGTAGCGAATCGGGGGAGGTGTTAGGACGAAGACGCGGAAGAGGAGTAGTGCAGAGAAAGAAAATACTACACAGTTTCATAATAAGCCAACTGATGAAATGCAGACCGCACATTTAATGAAATTATTCCAATAAACTGCCGCAACACGATTTTCAAGCAGGAATTTTTAGCGTTTTGAAAACGCCCCACAACAAACAAACTTCCCAAAATGCACCCTTACGTGCTTATCACTCAATTTCTACGTATTTTCATATCTAAATCCTAAAGTTCAATTTTCACATATATGTCTTCATAACTGCATAAAATGTGAATTTCATTTTTGTTTTAATTTAAAATGGTGGCCTTTTTTATGTAATATAAAAATTTTAGGTGGCATAAATATAAATGTAAACAACAACAACAACAACAACAACAACAACAACAATAATAATAATAATAATAATAATAATAATAATAATAATAATAATAATAAATATTACTATTACTTTTACTATTGTTATTATTATTTAAAAAAATATATATGTCACCGTTTTCTTTTACATTGATGGTGAATTTGGGAATATGATGAAAATCCATCAAACGGCGTTCATCGAATTAATCAAATCAATTCCAAGTACTACATAATTTGAGCAAATTCCTCATGTTTCTGATAATATATGATTTCGAACAGATTTTTGACTTAAAATATCTTAAATATTTTGCACATCTAACCTCTTATGTCTAATATCAAATTATATAAAAAACTCAATCTTCAACACCACATAAAATACAACACATAATATCTATTTTCTAAGAAAAATACACACATTTTGAAGAGATTATGAAAATAATGGTATATAAACAAACGAACTGTTAAGCAGATAAATAAATAAAAATTATGTGATATCTATGCTAAATCCCTTATATTTATAGATATATATATATCAATATGTATGTATGTTTGTATGTATATACAACTTCCGCCTTCAAGCCACTGTTGGAATTATGAATTCTGTGACAAGTGTTGCAGCCTTACTAGATCTAAATATTTGATATTGGACTAAAGCCCAGGAAGATATGGCCCAGTAAGTTCAAGCAAGCCCATGTGTCCATCCTTGTCCCTTCACGTCTGCGTGATTTTAAAAGGTTTGGTAATGTTTATTGATTCTTCTTTAATTTATTATTTCAAACAACCAATTCAGAAAGCATTTTAAAATGCCAGCAGAAATTTTAATTGAATTCATGTTAGGTGCTCCAGTATGAGTGCATGTTAGATTTCAAGTAGTTCATGGATTCATACCACCAATGTGAAGAGTTCAGATGAACAAGAACTCAAGATCAAAAGGCAGGAAGAAAGAGTAACTCATACAAAATTTTATTTAAGCATTGCTAGGTTACTCCATGTAATTTAAAATTAATAACCTTTTTTTTTTTT
>NW_018164576.1:4515622-4528036 GCF_001263595.1 Phalaenopsis equestris
TGATCTTATAATTTAAAAATAAAAAAGCAAAGGGCTTAGGGGGTCGCACCGGATTGAGCCGGGTCATAAAATCTCTATTTTGGAGGAATATATCATAATCTTAGCTCATTCCTGTCACAATTTGTTTTCCACTCGCCACCGTGATGACCAGCTCGAATGAAGCACCACCCTTTACACGAAAATACTTGAGCTATTGCATAGTTATAACATTCAAAATTATTCTAATCACCAAAAATATTGTGATTATTAACTTATAAAAAATGGAACACTCCATTTAAAGCATAGTTAAAATTATATAGCTGTAAAAATTAATATTTATATGTTGGATATGTAAATACAAAAAAACATCTTTTTAAAGTTGATTGAAATTTTTGATGATTTTATTTTTTCAATAATTTTATTTATTTCTCTTTTTCTTTATCTGACTTTATTTTTCCTTAGAAATGACTTTTTTTAATTGAAAAAAATTGTTCGATTAAAATTTTATCTAATCATTAGATCAACTTAAACCGAGTAGTTTTGGCCCGCACGTTTAGGATTGTTGTTGCTGAATTGGAGTTACTTTAATTACATTAGGTTTCTTCATTATTTAGAGAAGTTAAACATCACTCTATCGCCGCGAATAATATTAATTTAAGGTTGTTTTATAATAAAATAATAAATAGAATGAATAATTATGAGAGAAATACTAAAAAATCACTTAATATAAAATATAAAATTTTATTATTATTTAAATATTTTCAATACTTTAAAATAAAATCTTCTAATTTAATATATTTTGAATATATTTTATTTAAATATTTTTTTAAACAAGCCATCTCATGAGCTAAAGAGTCTAATTGGGACTACCTTGAGCTTGGTTTGTTAGCTCATCGAGCTCAATTCACGAGCCACTTATCGAATGAAAACCCCTGGTCAAATACATCTTTTCATCTAAAAATTTAGTGCTTTGTGTAAAAAATAGAACTTTAGATATGGGATACATAAGTCCATAAGTGCATAAGAATTTTTTTTTTTGAATTTAGGTTATTTCTTAGATTTACTTTTTAAATTATTTTCTACTTAATGCGTGCTAGAAAATTCACAGCGGTAGAGTAACGGGCTGTTGCCTTAGCGTTGTACGAAAGTTCAGCACACACACAGATGAAAGAGAAATAGAAGATTATGACTCCAGAAGTTTTTACGTGAAAAACCCGTAAGGAAACACCACGGGGTTTGGCCCAGTTGGGAAAATTTACTATTGATTGTTGATTACAGGGAAAGAGTAACTATATTTTTTTAGATTACAACGTTGACTGACAACGTCTGGTTGGTTTTGATTGATGATGGTTAGTGGTAGTTGATGATGATTGTCAGAGGTCGACAACAGTCGGCGGTGGTCGACGGTGGTCGTCCGAGGTCGACGATGGTGTTGAGCTGCAGCTTCTCCTCAAGACCTCAGACTCTCTCTCTAGATTTCAACTCTCTTTTAAGTTAGGGGTGGATGTCTATTTTAGTGTCCTGGGTGCAATTAATGCAGGAATATCAATCATTTTGATTGAACGGTCCAGAGAGTTTTCTCCGATCATGTCACGCTTAATGGACATTTGAGTGTTGAGACACTCAATTCGATTATAGGCTTGCTAGATTAGTCATTTGTTTAACCTCCTATATATGTTTGTAAAACTTTCAAGAGTGGTTTAATGACTTGATCTGAGCTTTATTTGACTCGGATTAGACTAGTTTTCATATCATTAGGTCTGTCTCATCGAGTCGGTCAGTTTGACTATAAGTTTGCTGAAATTGGAGATCTGGATAACTTTTTATACAGATTTAAATGTTTCTTGCTTAAAATATCATCTTAACATTTGTGTTATGCTTCGAGATTCGTGTCGGATGATGAAAATTTGTTGATGACGTATCACTACTATTTACTTCTTCATGTTTCTGCTCTTTTATTTTCTATTTATTCACGTCAATAGCAAATAATTTTTACTAAAAAAATATAATATCAGCTTACTAATTTAAATATTTTAAACTAAAATAGATACTCTTAAAATGGCAAGGACATTGCTATGAATAATATTAAAAAAATTATAATTTCGAGCATTGTTTTTGTTAATTTTTAAATTTATTTATGCAAACTAGTTAAATAATAGAGATTCCTTCCAAACCCATCGAACTCTTAAAATTCCCGATTGAGAAAAAATGTATTTGCACTTAATTTCTTTTATTTATTTACATCTCTAATATCTAAATTTAAGTTGTTATTATAGCTATCAAAATCATTCATATCTCAAAAAAAAAAAAATTATTATCATTAACCTTAAAAAAGTTGAAACATGCCATTTGAAGCTTAGTTAAAGTGATGAATATGGCTGTCAAAAAAGCTCATAGCTCGCGAACAGTTAGTGTTCGGCTTACCAGAGAGTTTGGGTTCGATTTGTTCGATAGTCGAATGAGACGAACACGAATAATTTTCACCAACATTCATGCGTTCGAATCATTATTATTTGAAATATAAAATAATTTAAAATAATTATATAAAAAAAATATCATATTTAAAAATGATTATATATTCTAAAAATTTGTCATATTTTAAAACATTAAATACTATAAATTATAATAATCATTGATAGTTTTTTAAGAGTTTGAGTTTGAAACTTAAAATGTACATTTCATTTATAATTTATTTTTTAAAAAAATTGTAATAACAGAGCTGAAGAAAAATATTTTTTTAATAGAGGGGTGTTATTTTTTTTGGTAATTTGAGAATTAATATATATATTTATTATCATTTTAACAATTTCAAGCAATACAAAGATTGAATGATATCGAATAATTCAAATAATTCGAGCAGTTTAAACATTTTAAACATTGTCAATTAATTTCAAACAAATCGAACCAAACACGAGCAACAGTTTCACGAACAATTTTGGACACCAGCCTATTTAAAACTCAATTAATTTCAAACAAACCGAACTTGAATACGAGCTTTGTTCGTTCGTGTTCGGTTTGTTTACACCTCATATAGATATAAAAATTGAGGTTTATATGTTAGATACGTAAAGACGTAGTCATGTGATATGTATTCAAATCTTGCAAAGAAAAAAGCCAAAAAAAAAAAAAAAACCTCAAAATTTAACACCTAAAAAAGAAATCATAAACTTCTTGTAATAAATTAACCATCAAACAAGTCGCTTATTCTTTCTTCGAAACAACTTAACATAACAAACAAAACACACAGACAAAATTCACGAAAGATTGAAGCTGCAACCATATTAGTTATTGAAACACACATGACACATCAGCTAATTAACCAGAAAAAAGCTGATTAATTAGCAGCTAGCAAAAACAAAAGCAACCAATGTTTCTGCACCGTCCAACACTGTAGCGCTCGCTCTTACAGATACTGTCGCAGATAGTTCCAGGCAATTTAGAGCAATCTCCTCTTCTGACCCCATTGGGGCTACAAATGAGCACAGCAGGTTCTTCTCCGGAGACCATCTTATCTGCACATTCATACATATTCAGATCCATGCAGACAACAAAAGAGAAAAAAAAGTCGAGTGAAAAAAACTTACAAGAAGAAGAGAGGAAAAGAATGACAAAAATACACCAAAGGAATGCCTTCTTAAGCTCCATGCTTCCTCCTGTTATTGATTCTACATTACATTACCTGGTTTATATATATATATATATAGATGGGAGGAGGAGAAGATGAAACGCTGACCGGAACTTAGGGCTACCGGGTGAAGGAAAAATCATATTGTTGTGGGCCCCATTCAGATTCCGGACTTACGTTTTACCGATTAAGCAAGTACTTGCGCACTGGGTTGATCGATTAGGTTTGTCATGTAGCAGGGAATGAACTCCATTTACCGGTTTGGTGGAAGCTATCAGCTCCTAATTGCAGAGAAATTCACACATGCAGTGGTGTAGAAACTCTTGAACTCATTCTTCGTCTATCGCCGCCGTCGTTACTTTTTATGCCGGACTTTCTAACAGTCACACATGGAATCATTTTTTTTTTCCTTTTAATGGAGTAGAAAACAAAGCGCACTAAGCCTGATCTTTGGGAAGGCTTGAGAAAGGACCGCGCAAGAGATAAAAAAGGACGCTATTTTTTGTTTTTTTTTATTTTTAAGAAATTGGCGATCACAATCAATTTGTATTGAAAACAAAATAAAATATAAACTATCACGTATAATTCAATTAAAATAAAATTAAAAAAAAAAAGGCTCCAACTTTCCTCCGTTTTTGACTTAATTAAAAAAGCAATTTTATTCTGGACATGAGGCAGCTGGATAAAATGCCTTTTTTTTATTTTATTAGGGCGGAGTTGATCATTGGAGTATGCGCTGTTACAAATTATAATTTTTATTATAATATTTTTTGTATATGAGATTTCATGCCTCGTAAGAATTTATTTAAATCTTTATATTTTTTTGCATGTATAATCAAAATATACATGTCAGAAATCTATGTGCAAGATATATGATCAGTGCAAAAGAATTTTATGGTATTAATTAATAAAAAAAATAATGTTTATGTAGATTTGGGGGTTGTGGATGGGGGTATGCTTGATTAAATACTTGAGCTAATTAAATTTGACCCATTTAAAAAATTAAATTTTTTTCTTCTTATATGTCAAAAAAATGTACTTGTGATGATGTGGGTCACAAAATGCTTCCAAGTACCATCTTCATTACACGTATTTAAGAAAAAAATATTTTTCTTGCATACAAATATTGACACTATCAGGATACAATTTTTGAAGTATAACCTGTGAAAAAAAAAATTTATTGTGTCGTATACCTCATGTATATTATTTTCTTTAAAACAAACATTAGAGTTTCCTCACGTATGCTAACTATTTCTTTGACAACACATTTGAAGTTTATTTACCAATTTTGGCAGCAATTTAACAAATAATATTGAATTGTTTTCAATCACCTAAACAAGCTCTAATAAAAGTGAAAAGGGTTAACACTATTATACCATCCTCTAATTATATTTTAATAATAGGGCTTCATTATTTATTTCGTTGGCTCTAGATAATTAAAATAAATAATTTTAATATATTTAGACGAGGATTGAAACCTTTTTTTCAAAACCTATAAAAAGACATCAGTTCAATTCATTTGTTAATTCTAAAATATTAAGAAATTAGGAGAGCAACTAAAATATTTGAAAAATTATGCCATTAAGAAGGCAACTTAAATATGACAGAGCTCAAGAGCTTAGAAATCATATAAAATTCAAAAGAATTCAAAGCATTCATAGTTTTCAAAATCCAAAGGGCGTGTTTATGCCTCGAGGCCTTGAATCTTGTAGTGCATCGTATGGCAGGTTGTTGGTGTAAGAAAAGTTTGCATCTTTTTCAACTCAATATCACACAGTTGATTGATATAAACAACATAAAATGTACATATAAAACAAATTTTCTTTGACTTTCATAATAATTTAACCATTCATGTGAAGAACATATAAGTTCATAAAGATGATCAAACATTATAATGATTATTATCACTATATAAGACAAATCAAAATCATCTTAGCATGAAGAGTTATTTTAGATCTATATGTAGAATTTCATCCTTATGTAATCACAGCATCTACCAATAATTTCTTAAAAGCATCTAATTGATGACATAGAATCTTGCAAGTTAAAGATGCCACTAATTTCATTGATGCAAGAAAGAATGACCAATTAAAATAAAATATCTAAATAAAAGCAAAAAATAATTCAAAATATCAAAATTAAAACACATATCTGTAAATTTCTCCTCTCAGACAACTTATGATTAGGATTATAATTAGCTTTTAAGAACTAAACCAAAAGAAAAAAAAAAATCCCATCTTTAGGTCTCAATAATGTACTATTAATAGCTCCAAGAGAAAATACAATGCTTCAGTCGGGTCACCAAAAATGTTCACATCTCAAAATTATAAAAATAAGGATGTTAAGGAACAAAAAGATGAGATATTAAAAAAGGAAGTTGGTGAGCCAAACATCAAGTGGGCTGAAGCCCACGCCTGGATTTTCCAGTACCAAGTTTACATCAACATCGACGTCCATAACTAGAGAAATTTAAAAGCAAAGCTTGGCTCCATCAGCGTCCAAGTATGGAGAATTGGGGCGGAAGAGACATCACCAGGGAATGCGAAGTGGTCAAACCCCCATCCAATTAAATTTTAACACGTCATCATTGTATATGTGGGCGACCATCACGTGGTAGCATAGTGAGCTCCCTTGCACGGTTAATAAAATAATTTAGCGGGCCTAAAGAATCAAATAATGTTAATAGGAACCTCATCATTGAAAACACACACACGCACACACCTAGGCAACATTAACATATTTGATAATATATTTTTAGTAAGTTTGTACTTCAATAATAATGTAATGATATCTGTCAATCATATACAAGTCAGTTTTCTGTAGTTTAAATGTTATAAATCATTAATCATTTAATTAAGTGGCATATATTGCTATTAAATGGAGTCAGTATAATTAAAATCCTAGCTAATAAAAAAATATAAGTTGCATGTACAATTGGTGAGTTTAAATAAATGAAAAGAATATATTGGCTAAGATTTTGACAAGACACATTCAATAAATTGTACAATATATCTTATTGCTTTACTTAGACGGGAAGATCATGCCTTCTTCCTACAGCTATCTTATATTTCACCTAATTAGTTAAAATTAAGCAAAAAAAATCTCTTTTCTAAATAATCATGCTTATCATGACCTTGTCTACAACACCGATCGCCATTCAATTTGCTTTTATTTCATATACTTACTTATAGTCTCTTGTGAATGTGGAACCCATTACACAAAAAATAAAGAAAAAAATGGCAAATTAACTGCTCCCGCCTGCCCCATCTCCCGAATTGGCGATAAAAAACCCCAACGCCCTCTCGGTTCGCGCACTGCAACACTCAGAACGCAGAAGTGGAAGAAGGGATCGCAACTCCAGGCATCGAAAGGATCGCATGGTGCTAGGAGAAGAAGAAGGGGTGGATCTCGGGTAGAGAGAGAAGAGAAGAGAGGAAGAGAAAGTGAGAAACACTTTCTTATAAAGCGCCGTGACCGACAACGATGTAATTACTCAAGTAATGAAATCCTCTGCAGCTTCGTGGACTTAGACAATTTGCCGAATCAAATAAACTGTGTGTTTCTTTATTTTCTGGTCTGTAAATTTTCTCGATCTATTTTTCACTTTATTGCTGTCGTCTTTTCACAACCTAGTCCTCTCAGAAAAAGCTCTCCTCTCGAAAAGAGTTTGTGTTTAGTTAACTAAGTAGCTTAGGTTCAATTCATTTGTTAAGTGAGAAAGTTAAATATGAACATTTTTAAAGCTCAATTTACAGACAAATCAAGCAAGAGTAAACAATTATTTGATTACAATTCACTTGTTTAGCTCAATTCAATCAAATAATCTAATGATAATTAAGTTTTAAATTTTGGAGCTTAATTTGAGCTGAAAATAAGTTGAAACAAACAAACAAATTCAAATTGAGCAGAACACGAATATGCGGCTCAATGAGCCATTTTGAATAGTTGTTTTTTTTCGAATAAAAAGACTTTCAAACAGACATAACGCAAATAAAAATTAAAGTCACTCAAGCTCAACAAATTTACACCAAGCATATAGATTTGATCCCAACTATTGTCACGGGGCACATTTCATGGAATTAAAGAACACTGGCTTGTTGAATCTTCTTATAACTGTAATATAGTCTATAACCATTAAATGTTTTTCACTACATATAGAATGCTTGAAGCTTCTTCTCAAAAATCTCTCCCTCCCTCCCCCTCTCTCTCTCTATCCCTTGTATCATTCTCAAATACTCTCTCTTAACAAAATTCTGGTATAACTCAACAATAAAATTTGATCGAGCAACTAATTCTTTTCATACTCGTAATAACTTCTCTTAGTGTTTGAAATATTTAAAATTCTATCTGTTTGATTTTAAAATTAAAAAAAAAAAACAGCAAAGGGCATAGAAGGTCAATCAATCTCTAGTTTGTTCCAATTTTTGTGATCTTGCATGTGTTTGTAGAAAAGGAAATTGTGATGGTCAGCTCAAATTGAGCACCATCCCTATCCATTAAGATCCGAGAGCCATTGCACCATCGTAACATTAAAAAATTTTCATCTTTCCTATTAATATTATTATATTTATTAACTTTTAAAAATATAGAGCACACAAATTAAAGCATAGTTAAAATGATATAGATGTAAAAATTGAAATTTTTATGTTAGATATGTAAATCCATAAAAGTTGTGTGGTATTTATTTAATTTTTTGCAAGAAAAAAAAGTACTTCAAATTTAACTCCAAAAAAAAAAGCCAGTAGAAAGTTCTCGTAATAAAATTATTCATCAAACAAGTCACTCATTCCTTCTTATAAATAGCACAACACAGCGAGCAAAAAGCACAGACAAAGTTCACAGAAGAATGAAGCTTCAACCATATTACTTATTAATCAAGCACACATAAAACATCAGCTAATTATTCAGAAAAACTGATCAGCATGCTAGCCTTTTTTATAGCATTTGCATAGGTAGTCGAAGTCGTCGCAATCCCCACAAGGGAAGCCAAATACAACACAATCAGTTTGGCATTGTTCAGGGGGTAACCCTTGCCAGCATGGTCGAATAGGTGCATACGTTTTACAAGGCACCACAGGCGTAGATTCCACTCCTGGCAGCATCTCGCCTGCACATTCTTACACATTCATATCCATGTAGAAAAAAAAAAAAAAAAAAAAAAAAAAGATTAAACTGAAAAAAACTTACAGGAAAAAGAGAGGATAAGAATGAGAAAAATACACCAAAGGAAAATCCTTCTTCAGCTCCATGCCGCCTGTTGTTACTGATTCTACATTAGATCATTGGGTTATAAATATATATATTGATGGAAGGAGAAACGAGCCTGCGGAGAGATAATAGCATGGGATTAACCCCATTTGTAGGGTTTACCAAAAACGAATATTTAGGAGCTAGGTTGACCGACTAGGTTTGTAATGTACCGTGGGATTAACCCCATATGCAGGCTTTTAGTGGAAAGAAATTTGATTTTGCTTGGATATATATAAATCTAGCAAATTTTCATCATCCGACACGGCACTCGAGACATGACAAAGATATCGAGACTACTTTTTAGTAAGAAATATTATAACCTAAAAAAAACTCATCTAAAACTCCGATTTTTGCAAACGTACAGTCAAACAGACTGACTCGACAAAAAGAACTCAATGTTACCAAAATCAGTTCAATCCAAGTCAGATGAAACTCAGATCAAGTCAATAAACAACTTTTGGAAGTTTTTTTTGGACATATTTAGAGGAATAAACGAATGTCAAATCTAGCAAACCTATAGTCGAATCGTGCGTCTCGACAAGACAAATCCAAGAAGCCCAAGATTGTTCAAATTTGACAACGTTAAGACTCTCAAATGTCCATTGAATGCCATCTGATCGAATGAAGCTTTCTGGACCGGTTCATATTCCATCATAAATTGAACCCAGAAAATTATAGATAAAGAAAAAAACTTAAAGCTTTGAGAAGGAGCTGAAGTTCAACATCACCCCTGTCACCGTCGATTGTCGTCGGCCTCCGCTGACCACTATCAATCATTTTCGACCGCCGTAGATCGTTGTCTTCAACCGCCGACCGCCGTCGACTACTTCTGATCGTCGTCTACACCCGTCGGCCGTTATCGACCACCATCAACCTCCGCCGATCGTCGTCTACACCCGTCTGCCGTCATCGACCACCATCAACCACCGTTGATGACCCCCGACCAGACGCATCAGTCAACGTTGTAACTTGAAGAATCTAATAAATCTTTCCTGTTTGTGTAACATGGACTCTCTATAATCACCAACTTATAGTGGTTTTTCAACTGAGTCGGGCCCCGTGGTTTTTCCCTTTATGAGTTTTCCACCTAAAAACTTCCGGCGTTATTATTGGTTGTGTTGAGAAAATTATGGCGAAGAAAAATATGAACGACACAAATCCAGAAGAACACAGAGATTTAACAAGTTTCGGCAAAGATGCCTACGTCCTCGGGAGCAGAGCGGCGAGTTTCTTTAAATATTCAGAAAACATGTTACAAAATAGAAGATATCTCATGGGGTTACTAACAAGTCTATTTATAACCCCAGGAGTAAACCCTAGGCACAATATGTAATTACAACATTACCCCTGTATCATACCACGGGGCTTTGCCCCCGCACTCAACCCACGTAACTTCCCAATTTGGACAAATTCTTCCGCTCCGCTCCGCTTCGATCTAACGTCTGTCCCGATATGGTATATGAGCCATACCATAACAGGTTGCTTTCTTTTATCTGAGTGTGAACTGAATTCTTGTGCAACACTAAGATGATAATTCTTTACTCTACTGCCTCGAATTTTCTAGCAAGCATTAATTTGTATGTATATATATGTATATATAATTTTATGCATTTTTAAACCCCTCTTCATAGCCCTTGACCAAACAAGAGCATATTAAGGCAAGTCTTTTTCTCTAAAACTCAACACAATTGGAAACCCATCCAAAACTATCCATCTACTCTAGACCATAAGCAAACATTCTAAGCTAACAACTAAAAAGCATTTCCAACCATTTACCCAATCTTATGCCACTTTCTCAAAAATATTTTAACTCGTCTCAAACTAGCTAAATTTAGGGTCCATTTGAGGCAGCTTATTTGGTGCGGTGGCGTTTTGAAAACGCGTCTGAGCTATTTGGGTAAATTGTATTTTCACAGCTTATGTGTTTTCAAAACGCGGAAAACAGCGTTTTCAAACGGCATTTGTCTAGGTGCGGTGACAGCTTTCTGGATGCGGTCTGGCTTTTCCAAAAAAATAAAAATTTGTAAAAGCTACCGCACCTAAATAGCTTACCGCACCTAACTTATCAGCAGATTATTTTTAATCAGTTTATCAACAGATTATTCAACAAGCTGCAGCTGCCCCAAACAGACCCTTAGACTAATCTTTATAACTTAGCCACCATTCCTCCATAAATATTTTAACAATCCACCAAAATCTCTGCATCTCATCTTTAGACCTCACACCAAACTTCTCCATAACCATTTTTTGGACTATATTTTCGAAAACCACTCACCTCCATCATTAACGAATTAATTTGACTTAGTAATCAAATACAAAATCTAATGAATAATATTGTATTCTATTAGTCTGTCATAGTCCTTGGGCATAAAATTTAAGTATAAATATCTGATAAAATGATGTATTTATTTGTTTGTTTCCTTAAAATTCTACATTAGATCATAGAGTTATATATATATATATATATATATATATATCCAAGCATAATCAAATTTCTTTTCAGTAAATACCTACAAATGGGGTTAATCCCATACTATTATATCTCCGAAGGCCTGCTTCTTTTTCCATTAATATATATGAATGATATAATTCCAACAAATTTTCAACGTTAGGCACAACAATCAAGACATGACAAAGATCTCAAGACTGCTTAATAGTAAAAAATATTCCAACATCAATAAAAACTTATCCAGAATTCCGATTTTTACAAACTTACAATCAAATTGACAGACTCGACAAGAAGAACCCAATATTACCAAAATTAGTCTAATCTGAGTTAAATTAAACTCAAATTAAGCAATTAAACCAATCTTAGAAGATTTTTTTGGGCATATTTAAAAGAATAAAAGAATGTCGAATCTAGCAAGCCTATAGTCAAATCGAGCTTCTCGAAAAGATAAATCGAACAAACCCAAGATTTTTCAATTCTGACAACCTAATGAGTAAAAATAGAGTTTTAGATATGAAATACAAATATCCATAAGAATTATGTGTTGTGTATGAAATTCTTACTAAATATTCTCTATTTTCAAATGTGGGACTAAATGTACATCCTTTTACATGATACTTTTACATTAAACAATTTTAAAATGTCAATTCTCAACGTTAACAATTTCTCTTTTCTAGTTTATTTTTACAATGTAATTCTTATTACTTGAATTTAATTTTGTTTTCTTCATCGTTTGTTTTTATTAAATGAAATCAATGTATTTTTTTTGATAAAATTTTAAAAAGTTGTGCTTACAAGTTAAAAATATAAAAATTTTAAATTTTAATTTAATTATTAATATATATATCATAGGAAATTGATAATTGGCATAGGCCTAAATATCGATTTCTCATGCACTTTTTGGCACATAATGAGAGCCCGTATCATGTGCCTAAATTTTTAGAGCCCCCGCGCCACAATGAGATGTAATCTTTGACCCGAGGGGATTTATAGTAACCCCACCACCAACAGGCCAAAACTTGCGGCATATGTGTGTGTGTTTATATATATATAGTGTCCGTTTCGTGGTCTTTTGGTAGAGAAGCATCTCTAAAGGTTATATATATATATA
>NW_018164576.1:4528066-4532269 GCF_001263595.1 Phalaenopsis equestris
CGTTCCGTGGTCTGTTGGTAGAGAAGTCTCTCTAAAGGTCATAAGTCCTCTCAAGTTACGGGTGCAAACCCCCCTCTATAGAGGTTGTGGTACTCAAATATTTAACACACCTACGGATGATCGAGGCTCGTTTAATAACCTCCGACTATTCCATTTTTTCGACACACACACACACACAAACGTGTTATTAAGTTATTTGTCTAATATGTCAAATTTTATATTTATATGCATATTATTAACAATTTTGGCAAGAGATCAAAAGTATTGTTATTCTTATTTTTTAAAAATAGAATATATATTTTCATGGCCTCATTTATTAAAATGCTATAAATATAATATTTAATTTTTATGATTAGAAATATAGATATATAATAATGGTATGATATGCATGTAAATTATTAATAATTTAATCTGATGTTTAGATAAGATTTTAATCAAATATATTTTTAAAGGAAAAAAGAAAGTTAGAGGAAGAGTGATACACCACCAATAAAATTTCATCATCCAACATGAATCTCGAGGCATGACACAATTCTCGAGATGATATTTTAAACAAGAAACATTCAAATCTTAATAAAAAGTCATCCTATACTTATATATAGATATATGTACATCTATTTATATATAGATATATGTATATATATATATATAAACACACACACACATATATAGTGCGCGTTCCGTGGTCGGTTGGTAGAGCAACATCTCTGAAGGTCGTAAGTTCCCTTAAGTATCGTGTTTGAATCCCCCTCTGTGTAGATTGTAGTACTTGAATATTTAACACACCTAGGGATGATCAGGGCTCGTATAATAACCTCAATCCATTCCTTTTTTTTTTTTGAATTACCTTATATATATACATAAACATATAGATACTTATACATATAGATATAAATACATATACATACACATAAATACATACATACATACGAATACATACATACGAATACATACATACGAATACATATAAATATATATACATACTTACATATAGTTATAATATGTCAAATTTTATATTTATATGCATATTAGTAAGAATTTTGGCAAGATATTAAAAGTATTATTATTGTTATTTTTTAAAAATAGAATATATCTTTCCATGACTTCATTTATTAATAGGCTACAAATATAAATATTTAATTATTATAGTTAATTTATCATTTTTTATTTCATTTACAAAAATTCTATTCTTTTAATGTATCCTTCATTTTATATTATAATATTATTGCACAATAATAAATTATTAGTTGTAAAAATTATTTTCAGTCTTAATTTAGCATAATTTTTCTGTACTCACAGGAATATTTGAAAAAAGAAAACAGATTTCTTATAATTAAAATTCTTACAATGTAAATCTCTTAAACTTGACTGAATCAATATCATTTACTGTATAAATAAAAATATAATATTATGGCATGACTCATATATCATACAAGGGACAAATGTTGGAATGAAGCCGAACGGAAGAATCTGTCCAAATCGGCAGAGTTTCCTTATGTGGGTTGAGGTGCGGTACATGGGTAATTCAGTAATTACATATTGTACTTCAGGATTTTCTAGGGTTATAAATAGTCTTGTTTGTAACCCTATGTCTTATTCTGTATTCTGCATTCTTTTCTGAATATTGAAAGGAAGCCGCTGCTCTGCTCCCGAAAACATAGACATCTTTGCCAAACCTCGTAAATCTCTGTTCGTTCTTCTAGATTTGTGTCAATTCCTTTTTTTTTTCTATCTAATTCCTCAACATATAAATTACTAAAAAAAGAATTTTTAAAGTTATTTATCCAGGTAGACATAGCAGTAAAAACCCCTGCTATTTAATTTCACCATATTTTAAAGCATTTTACCAGCGTTTTTTTATATTTTTTATTTATATTGTTAGTACTGTAAAGTCTTTTAGCAAAATTATTTATTAGTTTTATGTATTTTTTTATATTTTTTACCTGCGTTTTTTTTTAAATTACGGATGTTTGATTAAAACATTTGTAGGGAGCTTTAAGAGTCGTATCTAATTTTTGAGATAGAATGTTCATAGTAAATGTTGCAACTTCTAAAACGCTCAATCAAAAGGTATATATTGATTTTTTTAGCACAAGATAATTATTTTAATATTAAAATGTCATAATGAATTTGGAATTAAATTATTTTATGCTTGTTGGATTTTTTTTTTTGTTATTCCTTTGATTTAAATATATGAGTGTAAAATTTGAAGAATATTTGTACTTTCATTTAGCACCAAGCCTTTAATTGCACGTCAAGTGTTTGATTTGAACTTATTATTTGGGATGGAATCACTTTCATTCCATTAAATTTGTATGGTCGAGATGCTTAGCTTTAATATAAGTCTATTAAAATCATATCTTAGATGTTAAGTTAGAATATTTAAACAAATTCAAAATGCATTAAAAGTCATGCCAAAATCATGAAATATCAAATATTATATAAAAGATTTTGTGATAATTGAATTATGAGTAGGTAGATGTATAAAGCGAAGCTTTCGGTTAAAATATATCGGATATACATGTATAGATACTCACATGTATGCATACATGGTTGATATGCACACATTACATGATGTTGAGCGGCTTGTGAAAGGCTTTGGCTTAAACAAGAAGTTGAGTGCTTATTATGTTCGGACACCGCACTAATATTCAACAGCATGGAACATCCTTAGGTAATATTTGTCCCCAAGTTGAACAGCTTTCTAAGGTTATAGATGACTTTAAAAGTTTCCCTATTAAAAGATAGAATTTAAGAAGAAAGATGACTTAATCAAGGAGATTTTGTACCATCACAGCAGCCTTCATATTTTCAAGAATACTAGTAAAGAAGCTTTTGATTATTTTTATTTTTTTACTACATGAATGATCATATGCTGGTGCTAGTTCTTCTTATAGGAATATTCCAATTGACAATATTATTGTGTATTGCATACTTGATGCTCAAATTTCTCCCTTTTTGGATGTGGGAGTTAAGTATGCCCCTGAGGACTGAATAATTTGTCCGAAATAAGTCACTAAATTTGCAAAAGATGGGTTTGTGGTTTAATTTTAAATTTTAAAGTTCCCTCCCATTCCTCTTGTTGAGTATTGTGGAGCCCGATCAACTTCCTTAACTAGCGATCTCGCCGCTTATGGTAACCATTTCAATCTTTATTACTTTTATTACTTTCATTGTAATATTACTTTCATTGTAATATTGCAGAGAACGAAAGAGAAAAATATTTGAGTGAAAAAAGCTTACAAAAATAACAGAGGGGAACAATGAAAACAGACCTAAGGAAAGCTTTCTTAAGCTCCATGTTACCTCTTGTTACTTGGATCATATGGTTGGAAGGAGAAGAAGGCGAAAACTCAAGGGAAGTTAAGGCTACTAGATGAAGGGTATGGGCCGGCAGCCGATCTGTTAGTTTTATTGAAAAACAAATGCCTAAGCGCAGAGTTGACCGATTATATTTGTCATGTTGCAGTAAACTAACTCCATATGTAGGATTTTAGAGAAAAAAAGAAGAGTGCCGGCTATTAGATAGTGACTTTATTTCTTCAAAAGTTCATCAGCGTGCCAGCAATTTAGTACGGAATCAATCTTAATAGTTATCGAATTAATTTTAAAAATATAAAATTTAAAAAAATCAAATCTTAAACAATGATGAATTATGAAATGGACAAAATTATCGTGTGTAACGTGGTTTTTTTGTCTAAATTGTTACGATCGCACTACTCTGAGCACCATCACAAAAAAAAAAAAAAAGTCTGGAGGACGTCGGATTTCTACGTCCTCCGTCCCAACTAGGCTGTAAACGAGCCGAGCTTGAGCGAGCCTAAGCCCGGCTCGTGTTCGGCTCGCTCGAATCTGGCTCGTGTTTGAAATCGGCTCGTGTTCGAAATGGCTCGTGAACAGTGTGTTCGTGTTCGGCTCGAATTACGTTTTCATGTTCGTGTTCGGCTCGTGTTCGGCTAGAAAATGGCTCGTTAGAATATAAAATTATTTAATAAATATTATTTTTAAATAATAATTTTGTCTTTGTCTAAAAATATTTCAAGGACAAATTTCATACAAAAATTCAGAAATTTATTAACTTAAGAAAATAATGAATTCAAAAAACTTTACAAAATTGATTACAACTGTTTTTTACAAGAATATTAGCATTATTTGACAAAAGCTTAAAAAATAAGAATCAATTTATTACAAATTTTAAAATGT
>NW_018164576.1:4532399-4533000 GCF_001263595.1 Phalaenopsis equestris
TAACTTCATGAAAATGTTAGTCCGACACGAGCTCTTGAACTGGTGCTGCTGAAGCATCTCAAATACTTCTCCAACTTTGATGACGAGCTCTTGAGGAACCTGGTGGCCCTTAGAAGTTAGAAGCATCTCCTTGAAAGCATGTCAAAGCACCATAAGACATCGACATTATCCTCGTACAGCACAACAAAAGGACAGAGCAAATCACACATACCTAATGGTAAAACCACATTAAAAAACACAAAGAAAAATATCAGTTTATCACAAAACAGTTTATGTCAAAAACTTCATAGAACAAACATAGAAAATGAGAGACAATTGGACATAAGGGGAATTCTTTGACAGTATCCTGTGGCCGGATCAATCCAGGCATAAACAGCAAGAATATCTGACATTCTAGCCATATTTTTTGAATCTCCATAGAATTGACTCGTGTTTGAAATGGACAAATTGACATTCTAGACAAATTGAGCCTAAGAGAGCTCAGGGTCGGCTCGTGTTCGAAATCGACTCGTGTTTGAAATGACTCTTGAAAGGTGTGTTCGTGTTCGGCTCGAATAATATTTTCAGGCTCGAGTTCGGCTCAAAATTGGAGAAATCGGAA
>NW_018164576.1:4533010-4537237 GCF_001263595.1 Phalaenopsis equestris
GAAGATGTCTCAGAAGAGGTAATATCCTGTTACCTCTTTCACAACCAATCACCAAGGCAAAACTGACACCTCAGCCTACCGCCACCTAAGTGTTCGGCTCGTTTATATTTCGAGCTCAAAAAGTGTGTTCGTGTTCAGCTCATTTGCCTAGCAAGCCGAACATGAACTGTTCACAAATAAATTTCTCGAATTTTTAATTCCATAAAATAATTCATTTATTTCCCATTGTAAAATGTCAACCGCGTATTTGTTAAGATAAGCAGTCAGATACATCGAGTCTTTCTGATAAGCATGAATCTTTTGCTTTCAGTACGTATTTCAAACCAAGTGACGACAGGCTTTATCCTCATTATAAATTTGTTTTTTTTTAGTTCCAGGATGCCAGGCATATATATATATATATATATATATAACGAGTAGTATTTCGAGCCAAAACGAATCAAACGCAAACGAACAAATCTTTATTCATATTCAAGTCATTAACTTAGCGAACGAGCTGAACAGAAGTTGTCGCAAACAACGAGTTATTTTGACAACCCTATCCTCCTTCACTTCCTCCCCGCGTGCATCATCCTCCAATAGTCTCTCTTAAAAATATTATGGTATAAACGAAGAATAAATTGGATGGAGTAACTACTCTTTTTCAGACTCCTAATAAGTTCTCTAGATGTTTTAGTGATTTAAAAATTTCATCGGTTTGATTTTATAATTTAAAATAAAAAAGCGAAGGGCTTAGAGGGTCGCACCGGATTGAACCGTGGATAAAATTCCTATTTTGGAGGAATAGACCACAATCTTAGCTCATCCCTGTCATGATTTTGCTCTCTCGCCATCGTGACGGATACTCAAATTAAGCACCATCCGCTTTCATGAAGATTTTTTTGGCATCACCCCGTTATAACATTCGAAATTATTGATGTCACCTAAAAATATTATTATTATAAACTTTAAAAAAGTGAAACCCACCATTTACAACATAGTTAAAATGATATAGATGTAAAAATTGAAATTTATGTACTAGATAAGTAAATACATAAAATTTATGCGGCATGTAATAAAATTTTGGAAAAAAAAATCGAATTTAACACCTAAAAAAAACAATAAAAAACTTCTCATAATAAAATTATTCATCAAATAAGTCACTTATTCATTTTTAGAAATCACCCAACATAGCATGCAAAAAGCACAGGCAAAGTTCACGGAAGATTGATGCTTCATCCATATTACTTAATCAAGCACACATAACAAATCAACTAATGAACCCGAAAAAAACAAAAAAAAAAATTATTAACTAGCAACAGCAAGGCTTAGAGCATCTGCAGACGGAGAAGCTGTCGCACTCGCCACTATAGAAGCGTAATCCAACACAATCAGCTCTGCAGTTTTCACTATCAAACCTTTTTTAGCACTTTTTGAAAAAACGTATATTATAACCACAAGCATAGCAACAATCCACTCCCGACACCATCTCGCCTGCACATTCATTAATATTCATTACCATGAAGACAAAAAAAGAAAGATTAAAAATTCAATGAAAAAAGCTTACACAAAGAAGAGATGAGAAGAATGTGATATATACACCAAAGGAATGCCATTTTCAGCTCCATGCTGCCTCCCGTTATTGATTCTACGTCAGATTATAGAGTTTATATATATAGATGGGTGGAGGAGAAAATGAAACACTGAACGGAAGTGAAGGTTACGAGGTGAAGGAAAAAAATATTGCTGTCGGCTCCATATGGGCTGGCACTGATCGGATTGGCCGATATGGTTAAGAGTATAGACATTTCGTTTTGAGTCTTAATTGAAGACAATTTTTAGTTTAAAAAATTATCTTGAATCTTAATTGAAGACAATTTTTCTGTACGCACAGAAATATCTGAAAAAAATCTAATTTTTCTTATATTGAAGAATCTTACAACATAAAAATCTTGTAATCAATCAAAATAATTTACTATATAAATAAAATATATTTGACTAAAATTTTTTTTTATATAGTATTTTGTACAGTCAAACATGGGTAAAAACCTCATGACCTTCTAATTTAAACTAATTTTAATTCGTTGCAATTGTCAGCACTCAATAAGCTTTCAATGCAGATTTTTAATATTTTTATTACCTACGTTATTTAAAATAGCCTTTAAATTAGCGCTCTTAAATTTTTTTAACATTGATAAAGATGCACTATTTATCTTAATTAGCGAAAATGAAAGTTCAAAATTATGAAAGTTTGATGAAAAAATTTTTGAGATGGGTGTTTTATAGTAAATGTTAAGGCTACCAAAATGACTCGTTGTTTACGAACAGCTCGTTAAGAAACTCGTGTTCGGCTCGTTCGCTAAGTAGGGCTGTCAAAACGGCTCGTAGTTCGCGAACAACTCGTGATCAGCTTGTTAAGAAGCTTGGTTGTTCATTCGTGTTCGGCTCATTTTCATCAAGTATATATATATATATATATATATATATGTTAAGTAGTATTTTAAAAATATCTAATTGACTACAAGGCTACAATGATTTATAATCAATTAAAATATTGATTAAGAAAATAGAATAAAAATTATTAAATTAGATTCAAATGATGTTTTAATATAAATAATAATTTTTAAATCTTGCTCAAATCCTTATTGTCTTATGACACCATAATTATGGTTGTTAAAATGACTTTTTGTTTGTGAACAGCTTGTGTTCGGCTCGTTAAGGAAACGAATCGAACACGAACACACTTTTTGAGCTTGAATTTTAAACGAGCCGAACACGAGCTGAGCATGGCTCACTGGTGTTCAGCTCGTTTACACCCCTATCGCTAAGTTAACGAGTTAAATATGAACAACACAAACAAATATTTGTTCGTTCGTATAGAACTCGTTTTAGCTCGAAATACTACTAATCAAGGAGATTTTATACCATCACAACAGCCTTCATATTTTCAAGAATACTAGTAAAGAAGCTTTTGATTATTTTTATTTTTTTACTACATGAATGATCATATGCTGGTGCTAGTTCTTCTTATAGGAATATTCCAATTGACAATATTATTGTGTATTGCATACTTGATGCTCAAATTTCTCCCTTTTTGGATGTGGGAGTTAAGTATGCCCCTGAGGACTGAATAATTTGTCCGAAATAAGTCACTAAATTTGCAAAAGATGGGTTTGTGGTTTAATTTTAAATTTTAAAGTTCCCTCCCATTCCTCTTGTTGAGTATCGTAGAGCCTGATCAACTTCCTTAACTAGCAATCTCGACGCTTATGGTAACCATTTGAATCTTTTTTTCTTTTATTACTTTGTTTTCCTCTTCGGTTGTTGCTCTCCTTTTCACGGGTTTGAGTTTAACACTGAATGTTGATTTTAAAGAAAGATCACACGACAGGAACCTAAATAGAGGAAGATCAAAATTAAAGCACAGAGACAAAATCAAATCAAGAGTGGGATCCCGCCTCTACTTATAAGAAACAAAAATGTGTTTTTTAATGAAAGGATCAATAGTGGGATCCCGCCTCTACTTATTTGCACTTCCTGGATCCCGCCCATGATCATTTCTTTGTTGGAATGGAGAAACTTTTATGAAAAGACAAAGGCTAAAAACACAACTTATGGAAGAAGCTTCACTCTTATTTAACACCCTTACTTGGCTTGATACAAACTCAAAGACTCCACTCCTATTTATACTAGTGGCACCTCCTAAATTAATGGCTAAGATTGTGCCACCACAATTACAATCCAATGGTTACAAATAATTTCACACCTACCACACAATAATTCAACGCCTACCACACCTACTACACAATAATTTCATATCTACCACATATTCTAGAATAAGCTTATAGAAATTAAGCTTTATTTAAACAACTAAAACCAAGTTTATATTTCAACACCCCCTCTTAAACTTGATTTTGTGACTCCAAACAAACTTCTCATTTTAATAAAGTCTTCACTCTTCAGTGGCTTGGTAAAAATATCTGCAACTTGGTCTTGAGACTTCACGTACTGCACTTGTATCTCCCTTCTTTCGATGCATTCTCTGATGTAGTGATAACGCATATCAATGTGCTTGCTTCTATCGTGGAAAAGAGGATTCTTTGCTAGCGCGATTGCAGACTTGTTATCAATACAAATCTTAATCGCCTCTTCTTGTGGTAAACTTATCTCCTTTAATAAGTTTCGAAGCCAAATTGCATGACAAACACATGAGGTTGCAGCCACGTACTCTGCTTCACAAGTAGAAAG
>NW_018164576.1:4537869-4538952 GCF_001263595.1 Phalaenopsis equestris
GGCTATTCCATGCTCTTGGTGCTTGCTTTAGCCCGTATAGAGCCTTTTTTAGCTTTAGAACCTTGTCTTCTTGCCCTTTGATTTCATATCCTGGTGGCTGCTTAATGTAGACTTTTTCTTCAAGTATTCCATTCAAGAAGGCAGATTTTACATCCATCTGATGTATTCTCCACTTATTTTGAGCTGCCAAAGAGATGATTAGTCTAATAGTTTCTAATCGAGCAACAGGGGCAAATACCTCATCATAGTCGATGCCTAATCTTTGACTGCAGCCTTTTTCCACCAATCTTGCCTTGTATCTTTCAACTTCTCCTTTGGAATTCTTCTTCGCTTTGTACACCCACTTCACATCAATTGCATTATGCACTTTAGGAAGTGAAGCCAGCTCCCATGTGTCATTCTCGATCGCCTTAATTTCATCCATTCCATCTTTCCACTTCTTGCTTTGTATGGCTTCTTGGAAGTCCATGGGTTCACAGTCGGCAAAGAGACAAAAAAGAGTAAGATTATCTTGATTCATAGTTACCTCATAAAGATCTTCTAATCTTCTGAAGCGTGGTACTCTTTCACTTGAATTTTCTTGTGAAGTTGATGACGATGAGTTGCTTTGATTACTTGTTGTTTGTGGAGTAGTAGGCTCTTCTCTTGCTTCCTCTATCCTTGGCTACTCTACGTCTTCTTCTTGAAAGTATGGGAAAAAGTTGTAGTCCTCAGCAAGTAGTCCCCAGTCCCATTCTTCTCCTTCATCGAATATGACATCTCTGCTGATGGTTGTTTTCCCTGTATTTGGATTGTATAACTTGTAGCCTTTCGAGTTGTTGTCGTAACCAATAAAAATGAACTTCTCGCTCTTGTCATCCAGCTTACTTCTTTTCTCGTCGGGTATGTGTACATGAGTTATGCATCCAAAAACTCGTAGATGAGAGATGCCAGGCTTCCTTCCACTCCATGCTTCTTGTGGTGTCTTTCCCAACACACTTCTTGTTGGTGATCGGTTAGCCAAATAAACAGCACATGCAACCGCTTCTGCCCAAAACTCCTTCGGCAATTTCTTGCTTTTTAACATGCTCCTTGTCATGTTGA
>NW_018164576.1:4540135-4543677 GCF_001263595.1 Phalaenopsis equestris
TCAAATTTTGAATCTAACGATCGGAGGATCTTTTCCATGATAGCCACATCTTCTTACTTCTCACCATTTCTTTTTAGTTGATTGGAAATGGTAATGACTCTAGAAAAGTAATCGGAGACCAACTCGCCTTCTTTCATATGCAAAACATCAAATTGACTTCCTAAAGTTTGAAGTTGTACCTTTTTAACCTTCTCTTCTCCCTTATATGAAACCTCGAGCTTCTTCCATGCTAGTTTGGCCGAGGTAGCACTTGAGATCTTCTCAAAACCATCTTCATCTAAAGCTTGATAGATGAGGAAGAGAGCCTTCTTCTCTCTCTTTCGCAAGTCTCGTAAGTTATCCTTTTGTGTTGTGGATAGAGCGGACTCAACACTTGGCTCATCGTAGCCTTTCTCCACAACCTCCCAAACGTCATGCGCTCCAAGGAGTGCCTTCATCTTGATACTCCAATTGTCGTAGATGCTTTCCTTAAGCATCGGGACTTGGAACGAAACCATGCCACCGTTTGTCATTTCTCTGTAACGGAACCTCGCTTTGATACCACTTTGTTGGAATGGAGAAACTTTTAGGAAATGACAAAGGCTAAAAACACAACTTATGGAAGAAGCTTCACTCTTATTTAACACCCTTACTTGGCTTGATACAAACTCAAAGACTCCACCCTTATTTATACTAGTGGCACCTCCTAAATTAATAGCTAAGATTGTGCCACCACAATTACAATCCAATGGTTACAAATAATTCCACACCTACCACACAATAATTCAACACCTACCACACCTACCACACCTACTACACAATAATTTCATATCTACCACATATTCTAGAATAAGCTTATAGAAATTGAGCTTTATTTAAACAACTAAAACCAAGTTTATATTTCAACATTCTTCCCATCTCTAGCTTCATAGCTTGATGAACGATCTTTTGCATCTTTGCGACCAAACTCTGGAAGGAGGAGCAGATGTAAAAAAATTTCTACGTTTGATATGTAAATACATAAAAACTATTTGGTTGGTACTCAGATCTTGCAAAAAAGAAAAGAAAAGAAAAGAAAAGAAAAGAAAAGAAAAGGAAAGAAAAAAAAAACTTAAAATTTAATGCCAAAAAATTACAATAAAAAACTTCTCATAATAAAATTCTTCAAATAAGTCACTTATTCCTGCTTAAAAGCAACCAAACATAGCAAGCAAAAGCACGACATTGTTACATAAGATTAAGCTTCAGTCATATTACTTATTCAAGCACACAACCCGCCCGCTAACTAATCAAAATATTGATTAGCCGGCTAGCACAGATCATAGCACTGGCAGAAATCGGTCAAGCCTCGGCAAATGCCACTCATGCGGTGCTGTACATTAACACAAAAATCTTTGCATTCGCTAGCCGTGTCACAATGTCCAGGAAATGTTTGTTCCTGACAAGGAATCCATTTCACTCCAGCCACCATCTCACCTGCACATTTATGCACATTCATATCCATGCATGCAGAGAAAGAAAGAGAAAAATATTTGAGTGAAAAAAGCTTACAGAAATAACAGAGGAGAACAATGAAAACACACCAAAGGAATGCTTTCTTCAGCTCCATGTTACTTCTTGTTACTTGGATCATATAGTTGGAAGGAGAAGAAGAAGAAAACTCAAGGGAAGTTAAGGCTACTAGATGACGAGTGGGCTGGCAGCCGATCTGTTAGTTTTATTGAAAACCAAATGCCCAAGCGCAGAGTTGATCGATTATATTTGTCATGTAGCAGTAAACTAACTCCATATGTAGGATTTTAGAGAAAAATAGAAGAGTGCCGGCTATTAGATAGTGGCTTTATTTCATCAAAAGTTCATCCGCGTGACAGCAATGTAGTACGGAATAAATCTTAAGAGTTATCGAATTAATTTTAAAAAATATAAATTTTAAGAAATCAAATCTTAAACAATGATGAATTATGAAATGGACAAAATTATCGTGGCTTTTTGTCGAAATTGTTAAGATAGCACCGCTCTCAGAACCACCATTAAAAAAAAAATAAAAAAAAAAGAAAAAAGAAAAAAATGATGTCCGGAGGACGTCGGACTTTTACGTCTCAACTAGAGCTGTAAACGAGCCGAGCCTCAGCGAGCTCAGGGTCGGCTCGTGTTCGAACACGGCTCATGTTTGAAATGGCTCGTGAAGGGTGTGTTCGTGTGTTGGAATTGAGAAACTTTTAGGAAATGACAAAGGCTAAAAACACAACTTATGGAGAAACTTCACTCTTATTTATCACCTTTACTTGACTTGATACAAACTCAAAGACTCCACCCCTATTTATACTAGTGGCACCTCCTAAATTAATGGCTAGGATTGTGCCACCACAATTACAATCCAATGGTTACAAATAATTCCACACCTACCACACAATAATTCAACACCTACCACACCTACCACACCTACTACACAATAATTTCATACCTACCACATATTCTAGAATAAGCTTATAGAAATTAAGTTTTTTTTAAACAACTAAAACAAGTTTATATTTCAACACCCCCTCTTAAACTTGATTTTGTTACTCCAAGCAAACTTTTCATTTTAATAAAGTCTTCACTCTTCAGTGACTTGGTAAAAATATCTGCAACTTGGTCTTGAGACTTCACGTACTACACTTGTATCTCTCTTCTTTCGATGCATTCTCTGAAGTAGTGATAACGCATATCAATGTGCTTGTTTCTATCGTGGAAAACAGGATTCTTTGCTAGCGCGATTGCAGACTTGTTATCAATACAAATGTTAATCGCCTCTTCTTGTGGTAAACTTATCTCCTTTAATAAGTTTCGAAGCCAAATTGCATGACAAACTCTTGAGGTTGCAGCCACGTAGTCTGCTTCAAAAGTAGAAAAAGTAGAAAGAGTGACAATTGCACATCCAAGTGAAAGCAATGTCTCCTATGAAGAACACAAACCCGGTAGTGCTCTTTCTATCATCCATGTCTCCAGCCCAATCACTGTCGCTATATCCTACAAGCTTGAAATTGTTGGATGATGAGTAAAATAAGCCAAAATCAATTGTACCTTTGATATAGCGCATAATTCTTTTAGCAGTCTTCAGGTGGGTAATAGTGAGAATCAAATCATGTCATGACCATTTCCAATCAACTAAAAAGAAATGATGAGAATTTAGAAGATGTGGCTATCATGGAAAAGATCCTCCGATCGTTAGATTCAAAATTTGATAGTATCACAACCATTATCGAAGAGACGAAGGACTTATAAGTCATGACGATAGAGCAACTTCTGGGTTCATTGCAAGTCCATGAAGAAAAGAAGAAGATGAATGAAGAGATTGTCTAACAACTTCTCAAGACAAATCTCCAACAAACTCAGAAAGATGAAAGCTTCAACAACATTAGAAGCCACAATAGAGGACGAGGACAAAGTCATGCTAGCAAGCAAGGATGGAGTACCAAAAATAACTATGAGAAAGGAGAAAGATCTACAAGAGGACGTGGTCAAGGGCACTCAAATTCGAGGTATGATAAATCTCAAATTAAGTGCTATAATTGTAACAAGTT
>NW_018164576.1:4545039-4563138 GCF_001263595.1 Phalaenopsis equestris
ACAACCATCAATAGAGATGTCATATTCGATGAAGGCGAAGAATGAGACTGGGGACTACATGCTGAGGGCTACAACTTTTTCCCATACTTTCAAGAAGAAGACGTAGAGCAGCCAAGGATCGAGGAAGCAAGAGAAGAGCCTACTACTCCACAAACAACAAGTAATCAAAGCAACTCATCGTCATCAACTTCACAAGAAAATTCAAGTGAAAGAGTACCACGCTTCAGGAGATTAGAAGATCTTTATGAGGTAACTATGAATCAAGATAATCTTACTCTTTTTTTGTCTCTTTGCCGACTGTGAACCCATGGACTTCCAAGAAGCCATACAAAGCAAGAAGTGGAAAGATGGAATGGATGAAGAAATTAAGGCGATCGAGAAGAACGACACATGGGAGCTGGCTTCACTTCCTAAAGTGCATAATGCAATTGATGTGAAGTGGGTGTACAAAGCGAAGAAGAATTCCAAAGGAGAAGTTGAAAGATACAAGGCAAGATTGGTGGCAAAAGGCTACAGTCAAAGAGCAGGCATCGACTATGATGAGGTATTTGCCCCTATTGCTCGATTAGAAACTATTAGACTAATCATTTCTTTGGCAGCTCAAAATACGTGGAGAATACATCAGATGGATGTAAAATCTGCCTTCTTGAATGGAATAGTTGAAGAAAAAGTCTACATTAAGCAGCCACCAGGATATGAAATCAAAGGGAAAGAAGACAAGGTTCTAAAGCTAAAAAAGGCACTATACGGGCTAAATCAAGCACCAAGAGCATGGAATAGCCAAATCGATAAGTATCTGCAAGAGAAAGGCTTCATGAAGTGTCCTTATGAGCATGCACTTTACATCAAGAATGAGGATGAAAATGTCTTGATTGCTTGTTTATATGCCGATGACTTGATCTTCACAGGAAACAATCCAAGCATGCTTGAAAAGTTCAAAGAAGCAATGACAAAGGAGTTCGAAATGACAGATATTGGGCTCATGGCATTCTACCTTGGCATTGAAGTCAAGCAAATGGAAGATGGGATCTTCATCTCACAAGAAGGTTATGCAAGGGAGATATTGAAGAAATTCAAGATGGAGAATAGTCAATCTATAAAAACTCCTGTAGAATGTGGAGTCAAGCTATCACAGTTTGATGAGGGAAAAAGAATTGATCCAACATTTTTCAAGAGTCTGGTTGGAATTTTGCGCTACTTAACATGCACAAGACCTGATATTCTTTATGCTGTTGGACTTGTCATGGAGACTCTGATTGTTACCCACCTGAAGACTGCTAAAACAATTATGCGCTATATCAAAGGTACAATTGATTTTGGCTTATTTTACTCATCATCCAACAATTTCAAGCTTGTAGGATATAGCGACAGTGATTGGGCTCGAGAGATGGATGATAGAAAGAGCACTACAGGGTTCGTGTTCTTCATAGGAGACACAACTTTCACTTGGATGTCAAAGAAACAACCAATTGTCACTCTTTCTACTTGCGAAGCAGAGTACGTGGCTGCAACCTCATGTGTTTGTCATGCAATTTGGCTTCGAAATTTATTAAATGAGTTAAGTTTACCACAAGAAGAGGCGATTAAGATTCGTATTGATAACAAGTCTGCAATCGTGCTATCAAAGAATCCTGTTTTTCATGATAGAAGCAAGCACATTGATATGCGTTATCACTTCATCAGAGAATGCATCGAAAGAAGGGAGGTACAAGTGCAGTACGTGAAGTCTCAAGACCAAGTTGCAGATATTTTTACCAAGCCGTTGAAGAGCGAAGACTTTATTAAAATGGGAAGTTTGCTTGGAGTCACAAAATCAAGTTTAAGAGTAGGTGTTGAAATATAAACTTGATTTTAGTTGTTTAAATAAAGCTTAATTTCTAGAAGCTTATTCTAGAATATGTGGTAGGTATGAAATTATTGTGTTGTAGGTGTTGTAGGTGTTGAATTATTGTGTGGTAGGTGTGAAATTATTTGTAACCATTGGATTGTAATTGTGGTGGCACAATCCTAGTCATTAATTTAGGAGGTGTCACTAGTATAAATAGGGGTGAAGTCTTTGAGTTTGTATCAAGCCAAGTTAAGGTGATAAATAAGAGTAAAAGCTTCTTCCATAAGTTGTGTTTTTTAGCTTTTGTCATTTCCTAAAAGCTTTTCCATTCCAACAAATATACCTATATTCGGAAGATTTGAGATCTTCTCGGCTGTGTTTGAGCCAGAAATTATAAGAAAAAAAATATTTTTTTAACTTGAACCAAAAGTTGAATTAATCACATTTTTATTTTAGTTTGAACCAAAAGCTAAAGACAGATAAAATAGAATTCTATATTCGGAAGATGCGCATGGTCTGTGCAGTGCAGCCAAGTCATTATTTAGAGCTATCCGATCGGTGATACATGGTAATTCTAGAAATTTTTGTTGAGTTTCTTCATTGATATAGATAATTTATAAATTATGATTCAATCTTATCGTTGGTAATGAGTTGTCCCCGTGAAGTATTCCCTTGACTATGTTTAAAAAAACTCTGAGAATGATGAGTAAATTGTTCTGCTATATGTCGTGTATGTTTGTATAACTGAAGTGGATGTCTGATATAATATTCTGAGGAATGTGAAAACTACTGATTATGCATTATTATGTGAGGTTTATTCATAAATTTGTTGGATTAAAGATGTAATTTATCAATTTTCATGATAAGTATTTTTTACTTGCTTAAGTGGATCCGTGAATTAGTAAAATTTATTGTATTCAAACGTTGAAAAAAAAAAATCAAATCAAATTTAACACCTAAAAAATACATTCAGAAACTTCACATAATAAAATTTATCACACAAGTCCCTTATTCTTTCTTAAAAACAGCCCAACATAAAATGTAAAAAATATAGCAATATTCGCAGAATATCTAAGCTCCAATCATATTACATATTCAAGCACTCATACATCAGCAAATTAACCAGGAAAATAAAAACTGATTAATTAGCTAGCAATCCCTATGGCAATTGCAGTGGAAGGACAAGACCCCAATATCGCAGCCCAATTCAACACAGTAATCATAGCATTTAAACTTAGTGGAGCAACTTCCAAAACGTTGACCACACCACAAGGCACCACAGATTCCACTCTCGGCACCTTCTCGTCTGCACATTCATACACATTCATATCCATGTAAACAACAAAAAAGATAGAAGATTGAGTGAAAAGAGCTTACGAAAAGAAGGGATGAGAAGAACGAGGAAAATATATTAAAGGAGACGAAATGTTGAACGGAAGTTAAGGCTACCAGGTGTAGGAAAAACATATTGCCGGCCCCATTCAAACGCAGGAAGAGGTGAAGAGTATGTGCTGGCAGCTGATCGGATGGACAAATAGGTTTTAATTTTTATGTTGTAAGCACTTCTTGGAATGTTCTGAAAATTTATGCTTAATAGTTATTAAATTAATATTAAAAATAAAAAAATTTTAAGTTAAATATTAAAAATGACAAATTACAAAATTGACACAATCATCGCGTGCATGGTGACAAAATAGTCCGCATACCCCACTTCCCTTTTGCTTTAGAAGTCCAAAACAATTTACCTACTGACCAACTCAAACCGAGTTTTAAAATGTTTTAAATGTAGTCTTAACATAATAATTATAGCAAATTGGGATTAAAAATAATTTCTTTTTTTTAACACTTGCACAATTAAATTAAATTCATAAAACTTACATCACTATGCTTTCATGAAAATTTTACAATAAGCACTAAAAAGAAGAATGAGATTCTCAACGTTTATATTTTTTTTCTTGTGTGTTTTCTTTTTGAGAATGTGGTTCCCAACGGTTCAAACTTTTCCATTTTGCTTTTATATACTTCAATTTTATTTTCTCCCGTCATATATTTATATTTGATGTGTTATTAATAAATTTTTAACAAGCATGAATCTTGATGTATTTTTTTAAGAAATCCATCAAATTCCAATTCAAGGCGAGGTCCTGATTTTAACCAAAATTTATAGTCAAACCAACCGTCTCAATAAGACTAAACCCAATGATACCAAATTTGATCAAATCTGAGTCCAATTCAGCTCAAATCAAGCTGTTGAAGCATAATTAAAGGCTCTGAATAATCAATTGAGTTGTCAAATGAACTCCAAGTTGACATATTTAAAGTCAAATCAAATATTTTGATAAGAGGAATACTACGAACATAAGTTCTCTCAATTCTGATGTCATTAGGGCACCTAAATTCTAAAAAAAAATATTTATGAACAAGGGGGAACAACCTGAACCGTTCCAACATGTCATTAGTTAAATTATGCTCCAAAAAACTAAAATGTATCTCCCCAAAAGCTCATGAATAGCCCTCACCTCTTCATTTGAAAGGGGAGGAGGAACACAGGAGAGTCTATTTTATATTTTTTTACTACAACATAAAAAATATAAAATCTCTCTCTCTCTCTCTCTCTCTCTCTCTCTACTGGCATCTTCTCTAATACTCCCTATTAACAAAATTTTGGCATAACCCAATAATAAATTTAGATCGAGCAACTAATTATCTATGGACTTTAAAAACTTATTCAAATATCTGCTTCAAAGATTTAAAAATTATTTGTTTGATTTTGTAATTTAAAAATAAAAAAATAAGTTGCGAAGGGGGTTGCATTTGATCGAACTTGGTCACAAAATCCCAACTTTTGAGGAATAGATCTTAATATTTGATTATCTTTTTTTTTTTTTTTTTTTTTTTTGACTCATCCATAATTGTCAATCAAACTTGACTTCATGTCATTTCTAGTGATCCTACACACAACATCAAAAAATGAAATCATTATAGCCAGCTCGAAATTGAGCACCATCCCTATTCATGAAAATACTCGAATCATCACATCATAATAAAGTTTAAAATTATTCATATCACTTAAATTTATTATCCTTAACTTAAAAAAAATGAAACGCACCTCTTGAAATGATATAAAAGTAAAAAAATATAGTTTATATGTTAGATATGTAAGTACACGAAAGTTCTTTTTTATGCATTAAAATATTGCCAAAATGAAAAAAATGCTTAGAATTTAACACCTAAAAAATGCAATCAGAAACTTCTCATTATAAAATTCATTAAAAAAAAACCATTTATTTCTTTTTAAAAACTGCCCAACATAGCAATCAAAAGACAAAGTAAAGTTCACATAAGATTGAAGCTTGAGCCATATTACTCATTAAAGCACACATAACTTGTCATCTAATCAACCATAAAACATTTATTGCTTCGGTTGTATTACTTGTCGCATATCTTAAAGCAATAGCAGACGGACTGGTTGCAAATTCCAAAATAAGATTTTATACTGGTACATAAGTTGTCGCAAGGGACATCTTCACATTTTCCCACCAATATTTCGTTAGTTTTACATACTTTCCCACATTCCACTCTCTGCACCATCTCACCTGCACATTCATACACATTCATATGCATGCATACAACAAAAGAGATAAAAGATTTAAGTTGAGAAAGCTTACGGGAAGAAGAGAGGAGAATGAGAAAAATACACCAAAGGAATGCTTTCTTCAGGTCCATGTTGACTCCTATTATTGATTCAACATTGGACTATAGAGTTTATATATATATATATAGAGAGAGACCGTCGGAGGAGAAGATGAAACACTGAACGGAAGTTAAGGCTACAAGATGAAGAAAAAATATTGTTTCCGGTCCCATCGAAGATTGTCATATTGGAGGGAATTAACTCCATTTGAACATTTGTTGGGAATTAACTCCTTCAGTGGGAAGCGCCGCAGAGAAATTCACACGTGTTGAGCAATGATATGACATGCAGGAATATAGAAACGATGGAACCAATCCTTTATTTTCCGCCATGGGTCGTTACTTGTTATGCGGGACTGTGTCAAATCTTTGATGGAGTCGGAAAGAAATTCTAAAATAACCCATGCGGCGACCCAATCGTGACTTTGAGAAGGCTAGAGAGTAACAAAATACAATTGGACGGTAATCTTTATTATTTTATTTTTAAGACATTGACAATCACGGTAAATTATTTACTAAAAACGGAATATATTTTTAATAGTTGTTGAACAAATTTTAAAATTTCTTTTTTTAATTAAATTTTAGAAAACGATAAATTACAAAATCGATAATTTATCCTGCGTTCTATATGTGGCTTATAGAAAAATTTTTGGCAGCTTTACCACGTGTTAACTTTTATAAGGGAAAACCGGTTAGCCAGATCACCATTTTAAAAGTCTTTAGAGCTTTCAGGTCATAGCGCCAAAATATGACTATTTCACTCTCTCTTTTTCTGATCTAATCATTAGTTTTCTCTTATCTAATCATTAGATCAACTCAAATGAAGTTTTAATAACTTTTAGGTGAAGTTTTTCATCCAATAAGACGAGCTCGAGGGTCGATGAGCTGCAAATAAATAATGATTCATTAGTCTTAACATATTAATATAATAAATTTTGAGATTAAAAACTAACTTATTTATTCTTAAGAACTTCCAAACAAATGCTAAATTCATGCACCAATCCACTCAATACGCCCAAATGATGCCCAGAATATTTCCTCTGAAATACTATGCTCTCTTATCCAAACAATAATAAATATTTCAATAATGAAACCTAAGGGTGTAAATCAGTCGAGTCTGGATCGAGCCACCCGAGGCTTGGGCTTGAGCTTAATTAAATTTATAGAGTCCGAGCTCAAGCTCGAGCTTAAGTCTACGAGTTTAAGCTAGCTCACAACCTGACTTGTTTATCACAGAGTGAGAAAGTTTTATTATTTTAAAGTAGTTTTATAATAAAATGATAAATAGAATGAATACTTAGATGAGAAAAACTAAGAAACCATTTACTATAAAATATAAAATATTATTATTATTATTAATTATTTTTAGTAAATTAAAGATGAAGCCTTCAAATTTAAAATAGTTTGAGTATATTTTATATTAATATTTTTTTTTTAAAACGAGCTAGCTTATAAACTAACGAGTATAATCTGGGCTATATTGAGCTTAGCTGGTTAGCTCATCGAGCTCAATTGATGAGGCACTTATCGAGCTGAGACCCCTAGTCAAATACATCTTTTCATCTATAGATGGAGTTTTATGTGTAAAAATAGAACTTTTCATATGAAATACATAAATTCATAAGAAATAGGTGTTGCGTATGAATTTTTTTCTAAATTTTCTCTATTTTCAAATGTGGGACTAAATGTATATCCTTATACATTAAAGTTTTACATGAAACAATTTTAAAATGTGAATTCTCAACGTTAACAATTTCTCTTTCTTCGTTTGTTCTTACAATGTAATTCTCGACGTTTTGATATTTTTCTTTTTACTGCACTTAAATTTTATTTTCTTCATCGAACGTTTTTATTAGATGAAAAGATTATATTTTTTAGAGAAAATTTTAAAAATTTAAATGTTTATAAATTAATAATATAAAAATATTTGATTTTAAATAAAATTTAATTTATTTATCTAAATTATATTTAAAATTGTAATTTATATTGAGTTTTAAGTATAGACGAAAATTTATAAAAGCAGCCCTAATATCAATAATATACATAATTCATCATATTCAATAAATTTATAATGATTTGAGTAGAATTTTATAAAATTATTGGAATGCAATCACATACATAAAAGTACTTGATTCTAAGAGAACAAAAACAATAACTTTCATGTAAAAACGCTACTGTCTTACTTTTATATATATATATATATATAAGGAATGACTAGAGACTATCATACGAGACTCCTAATGTGTTTAACAATTCAAGAACCACCCTCTTTAAGGCTCACTCTGCCAGAGGATGGTTCGAACCCACAACCTGAGGGAAAAAGTTATGTTCGGACTCCGGACACAGCTTTAGGTGCGTACTCTTAGTAATATACAGTTATGTGTGTTATATCGAGCCCGCCTAAAAAATATTAGGTGTATTGAAAGGTTATTAGAGTATTAACTCTAATAACGCAACAATAACTCATAAATAATCTCCCAATAACTTCCGCAATTCCACTCTAATAGCCACTACAATAACCCCCCAATAACTTCTACATTTTTACTTCAATAACCCTATGTAATAACCCTTCAAAGACCTCCGCAATTTGACTTCAATAACCCCCTGCATTAACCCCCGTAATAACCCCTCAATAACCCCCTAATAACATCTGCGGTTTCACTTCAATAACTATTGCATTAACCCCCGTAATAACCCCCTAATAACCTTAGCGGTTTCACTTCAATAACCCTCAATAACCGCTGTGATGTAGCGCAGAGGGAGCAAATTACTAGAGTTTGCACGTAGAGCTACATCCAGAGTTTAGACAGAATTTTTACCGGCCTGAGGGGTTTTACACCATGAATACCAACCGACAGGCTGAGGTATGCGATACGAGATAAAAAAAAATTATTATTGTTAAATTTTTAAAAATAGAATATATATTTTCATGACCTCATTTATTAATATGCTATAAGTGCAAACATTTATTTTTTGTGGTTAGAAATATAGATATATTGCAATGGTATAATATGTATGTAATTATTAATAATTTAAGTTGATGTTTAGATAATATTTTAATCAAATATATGTTTTAAGGAAAAATGGAAGTGAGAGGGAGAGAAAAGAAAAAAATTACATTTAGGTGATGCGACTTGATGTCCAAACGATATTTAGGGTCTGTTTGGTGCAGCTAAAGATAATTTATAATCTGCTGGTAAGCAGATTATTCTGATAATCTCCAAATTATCAGGATAAGCTGACTTGTTATTTAGAATAACTTATTGGTAGCTGTTATTGAATAAATGATCATTCTGCCTCTGTTTTGTAAAGTTGTTTGCAACAGAACTGTATGAGGAAAATAATAGATAGAATAGAAGCCTCAAACTGTTATAGATCAGTTAAAAAAAATAAAATACGGTGCTCACTATTTTGTGAGTATTAAAAGAAATAAAATAAAGAGAAATACAATTACAAGTAGAAGTAAAAAAAAATTAAAATGTTCAATTTAAAACTCTGACGCCGTCTGTCCTCAGCGACACTGTACTCATGGAAATCATCGTACAACGATCACTGTCGACAGGGGAGTATGTCGAAATGTCTGCCTAAAGGAAGAAACCGTATCGTGATGAAACACCCCTCTGACAATCATAAAAATTTCTACCACATCTATGAGGCTGGTGTGACGTGAGTAAGGGAGTCGGTAGTCTGCAGTAACACAACACAACTTGAGAAATGTCTGAAATCCTAGAGCTCATTTTGCTACATCTGGATCTATCATGAAAAAAGAAATGTATTAGGACAAGCGATGACAGATGAATGCAATAGAAATAACATCGAGGACAACATTAGAACAGAAATTTCATAAAAGTGTTTGGATAAAATTGCATAAGACAAAAAACTAGTGAAAACTTAATATAAAACATACTCATTCTTCTACTAAAATATGCAAATATTCAATGCACAGCTCAGGTCGGAGCGCCATGAACATTTGCCTACGAATAGGGTCTTCAAGTTCTTTAACATATTTGGCATGAAAGATCATATCGACAACTACATCTGGAATAACATCCAAAATGACAACGCAATCTAAGATGGTGTTGTTAGGGGACGGAGATGCAAAAGCAACAATCAATTGATTGAATGAGCTTTTCACGAAAATAACATTTTCTTTCTTCTCCCTGCCAAGCCTAGGCCTCTTGGACAGGGAACTTGACTCCTTTATCTCCTTATGGTTAGCACTAGACCCTTCTTCATCTGCTATAACATGTTATGGTGGCAAGTCATCTAGTATTCCTAAAAACCCAACTCACTTGGGTTAAAAGCATGCTTTCTCGTTGCGACAACACCCTTAAACATGATGTCCAGTTTTTTTTCAAACTCCGACTCAATTCTGCACGGCCTATATTTTTTGGCTATTGGCATGGCCTGCATCATTGAATGGAAGGAGAGGGGTTAGGCAATAACTAAAAAAATGTGAAAATAAACAAAATGAGAGTGTATTTGTTAGCTTCAATCTCTCAACCCACCATTCATCTGGAGCATCGATTGTTCGCTTAACGGGATCCCAACCCAACTCACTGGATCCATGTTGGAGCTCCATCAAAATTTTCCACTCATTCTTCAATTGATCTCATTTCTTTTTTAATTTGAGCATGTTGTAAGCCCTTCTCGTCAATTCTTTGAACTTATTCACAAAATTTTGTCAATCTTCCTTGTTGAAATATGTGGTTGGCTTATTTTCAATTTCAATTTATGTAATACAGAGATTGCAGAAAATATTTGCAACTTCCTTATCCCACATAGCTGACAGACCACTTTCATTCATCTTAGCCAAGTTGGAACTATATGAAGAATTTATAGTTAAACAGAGCAACTTAACATATAATATCGTGTTAAACCATTGTATAATAAAAAAAATAAGGCTAAAAATAAAATTTCCTAAGAAGTATGTGCTGATGCAAGAATGACAAAAAACACCATCTTTTCTCATGGAAAGCTAATATGAGGATAAAACAGAACAATAGATTTCATGCGTCGCTCAATCCCCAATTCTATAACTGTTCCATTGTTAACATTAAACTCGTACTCTTTCACAATTCTAAGTACGCTAAAAAGAAAATTCCATCAGAGCAACATCCTCAATAAGAGACAATTCAATTTGACATAAATTAGAAAGAGTACGCACATAGCCAGATGATACACCTAAAATATATAGTCTTTATGTACACATTTTTATACCTATTTTTGAAATATTGTGTTTTTTTGAAAGATATTTATGTGTTCTTCTTTCAGGTACAATCAAATGGATGAAAAATGATGAAAGGAGTAAAAAAAGATCAAATTTGGAGCGAAAATGAAGAAGGTATGCAAAAGCACTATGGCGCCTAAGCGCCCAAAATTGGTGCTTACGAGCCAATAAACAGAGCCTAAGCGCCCAGTATCACACGCTTGAGCGCCATAAGTGCTTATTTGATGATTCAATGAATTTGGACGAATTTTTGAAGATGTGTTTGAAACAACCCTTAGTGAAAATGTGAGAAATAGTTAATGGACACGAGAATATATTCAATTGGCTTTTGAAAGGAGGCAACTCTTAGAAGATTCAATGAATATGAACACATTTTGAAGATACTCCAAGGCACCTTTTAAAAAATTATAAAATAAGATTTCAATTGAAGAAGAGAAGCGCGCCAACCCCCTTCCAGTCACCCACACACGTCGCCGCTGTTTCTACATATGCCACCGCCCCCTTTTCTTTTTATTTTAAGTTATAGTTTGTATTGTAAGTGAAGAAAGAGATTCAAAGAAACTTCAAGACTTTGGTGGAGAGGATTGGAGATAAGTTTTTATGTTTGTGACTTCATTTGTTTTTAATTTAGACTTCTTGTTTGTTCGCATAAATTCTATTTTCAAACGTAAGTGTGGTTGTGTTTTCTCCATGAATTTTGAGCAGTTTTATTTTTCTTTTTCCTTAAAATGATAAGTGATTAAGTATTGGACGTAAGTTGTGTGAAATATTAATCTTTAATATTGGAATAAGTTGTGATGATTTTAAACATTATTCTTCATTTACTTCTTGATTTGACAAATTAGGATGTTAATATATGTTGTGATAACATGTAAGATCCGAGATGATATTGTCTCAGTCAACAATGACAAGAATCACATGAGATTGTATGGATGAGAATGTAATTCATATGATTGAGTACAAATAAATAGGGAAATAAACTTTAGAGGGTGTAGAATTAAAGGACTTTAGAGTGGCCGGCTAAAACCCCCAATTTGATTTATAGTTTTAGGTTTTGATACGAGATGTTAGCTCCCAAGTGGAGGGAGAAGAGAGAACTCTAGAATGAGAGCTAATATCTACCCTAGCTAAGCCTTTTTCAGGACTATTCAAACTTTAAATTAGCTAATATTCTTTATCGCATCTCTTGGAAGGGTAAATAATATTATTGTTCCTATTTGCCACAACACAATTTGAATACTTCCACAACAAAATTTTTATACTTGTTACTGATTCATGATAAGGAAAAAAATAGTTTATTTATATTGTCTTCATCTTATAAATACCTAGTTAAGTTTAATTAATTGTTTACTTTATTTTCAATTATCAAAAATTTATATAAAAAAAAGAATCAAACTTTCATTCCTATTATTGCATCTATTGTTTGAGTAAGCATATTTTGCTAGGTATAATTTGTTATCTAATTTCTTCTGATTTTAGTTACATATTGTTAATTGTCTCTGTGGGTTCGATATTCAGGGCTTAATAAGAAAATCTTATATTACTTGATAGCGATATATATGCTTGCGTAGCATTCTCTATTTAAAAATAAAAATTGAATTCTTATTTTCTTCAAAGTCAAGCTTTCGGCAGTCGTTGTCGGGGATCAAGTTTTTTAGTGTCGTTGCAAAGTAATTATTATAACTAAGGAAAAAATTAAGAATATTACCGCATACATTGTATAGACTTATAAAATCGGGTTTACTAGGCAAGAAATCATCAGAGCAAGATCTCCAAAACACCTTATTATAGATTATGAACCGCAAATGAAAGACTGCAGAGAGATCTTGTCATCTTAGATCCCCAAAATACCTTATCCCCATAACAACCAATCATACCTTCAAATTTCTTGTTAACCCATTGTATTTTAAGAACAAAATAATTCTAAGTAAAAAAAAAAAAAGAGGAAAAACTTTAGCAGCACCTGCAAGGACAAAAGCATCAAATCGAGGAAAAATCAAGGGTTCAATTACCAAAAACAAAATAGCAAAATGATCCTCCTTGCCACTACCTCTAGCAGTATAAAAGGTTGCAATACTAACTGATAATGAGGGATCCACAACTTGGCATTGATAAAGAGGTGCCACGCTTGTATTCAACTTCCAGATGATCAATTGCACTTGTATTCAATTTACAGATAATGAACAACACTTGTATTCAACTTCCAGAAAGTAGTATATGACCCACAACATATATCATTTTTTGAACAAAGGCTACTAAAATAAGACACCAAACTCACAAAAACTTCAAAAAACAACAGAGAAATCGCACTATTGTAACTCCACCCTAGCATACCTCATATGTGGCGAGGAAGGAGAAAGGAGCAGCGAGGGTGAAGGAACAGCCTTGAGAAGGAGTCGCGGTATCGATCTCGGCAAGGTTGAAGATCAGAAGGAAGATCAGAGAGGGCAAGGGCGAGCGAGAGCAGAGAAGGGCAAGGGAGGAATAGTTACCCGAATGTGAGAAGAAGAAGCGGGACGCAGGGTCGATCTCGCATCCCCGCCTATTAACAAAATATCGGACGACGTTTCAGAGCGGCTCCAAAATGGGGGGCAAACACATTATTCAAACAGTGCAGCGGCGTTTTCAAAGCTCCGCCGCGCCTCAATAATGTACCCTTAAAACTATTGTAACTCCACCCTAGCATACCACTGTTTTCAAAACGTTCTGATTATTTTTAAAACTAATAATTTATTATTAAGCAATAACATTAATATAAAATGAAGGATATAATTTATAAATAGATTTTATTAGTTGAAATAATAAATAAATGATAAATTAAACAAATATTGATGATGATAAATGACGTTTGAGCTCAATTTTTTTTCCCTTAGAAAAAATAATAAAAAATTATCATCATCAATATTTGTTTAATTTATCATTTATTTATTATTTCAACTAATAAAATCTATTTATAAATTATATCCTTCATTTTATATTAATGTTATTGCTTAATAATAAATTATTAGTTTTAAAAATTATTTTGAGTCTTAATTTAGCATAATTTTTTCTGTACGCATAGAATTATCTGAAAAAAAAAACATATTTTCTTATATTAAAAATTCTTACAAAGTTAAAATCTTTTAACTCGAGTGAATCAAAATAATTTACTATATAAATAAAATATGTTGTACTAAAAATTTTTTTTTATAAAATATTTTATAAAACCCCTTCTATTTTAACTACAATATATTTTAAATCGTTACAATTGTTAGTATTGAGAAAATTCTTAACTTAGACTTTTAATATTATTATGTGCTTTTTAATATTTTGTTACCTGCATTTTTTAAAAGAGCCTTTTAAATAAGCGCTATTAAATTATTTTTAACATTGATATAGAGGCACTATTTATCGTAATTAGCGAAAATTAAATTTCAAAATTATGAATGTTCGATTAAATCATTTGTAGTGGGCTTTAAGAGTTGTATCTACCTTTTGAGATGCGTGTTTTAGAGTAAATGATGTCCATATTGAATTTTTCGCACGGGATAATTTTCTTAACATTTAAGTTCATCATGAATTTGGAATTAAATAATATTGGGCGTGTTGCATTCTTTTTATTTTATCCCCTCTATTTAACCATAAGCACGGAAATTTTAAAGGATATTTGTACTTCCAATTCATGCACCGAGGCCTTGATTCCGAATCAAGTGTTTGATCTCGACTTATTTTGGATGAAATCACTTTCAGTTGTATTAAATTTGTATCGTTGAGATGATTAGTTTAAATATAAATTTATTAAATTCATATCTTAGAAAGGTCCTGAATTGGAAATTAGAATATTTAATCAAATTCAAAATGCATTAAAACTCGTGCCAAAATGGTGAAATATCAAATATTATATAAAAGATTTTGTGATAATTGAATTATGAGTAGGTAGATGTACACAAAATATATTATACTTACATATATAGATATTTTCATGTATGCATGCATAGTTGATACGCACACATTAAAAGATGTTGAGCAGCTTGTGAAAGGCTTTTGTTTAACTGGAAGTTGAAAAGTGATTATCCGGAGGCCGCACCTATGGTCAACGACATGGATTGCACGTGATTTTTTTATTTTTTTTTTTCATTTAGACCATCCCAGCCAGTATCCGCACTTACAAATAGGGGTGTAAAGCCCTCTTATATTTTCAAAAATTATGGAGGTTATTAGGGTAAAACTGTGTAGGTTATTTGAATAATTTATTAATAATCCCCATTAACTAGGGTGTAAACGAACCGAACACGAGCGAACAGAGCTTATATTCGTGTTCGGTTCGTTTGAAATTTAGTTTATTTGAAATAAGTTCGTGTTCGAAATTGTTCATGAAGTTACTGTTCATGTTCATTTCTTAACGAACGAGCCGAACAAGAGTTGTTCAAGAACTACGAGCCAGCTTGACATCCTAATATTAATATATATAAATAATATATTATATTAATCATATAATATATTATTTATATTTCGAACAATAACGATTCGAACACGAATGAACACATCATTATTCGTGTTTGGTTCGTGTAACTAACCGAACGAAAAAAATTTGTTCGCGTTTGTCTCGTTTACGTATCGAACGAATCGAACATGAACTCATTAACGAACCGAACACGAACTGTTCGCGAACAACGAGCTTTTTTGACAGCCCTACTTACAAATATCTGTAGGTAATATTTTCTTGAAGTTGAGCGGCTTTCTAAGGTTATAGAAGACTTAAAGCTCCCTTATTAAATGATAGACTATTAGAAAAATGATGAGTTAATGAAGGGGACTTTATAAGATCACAACAGCCTTCATATCTTCAAGAATATTCGTAAAAAAGCTTTTGATTATTATTATTATAATTTACTTTAAGAATGATAGTATACTGTTACTAGTTCTTCCGCAAGGATCTTGTTAGATATGACTCATATATCAGATATGGGACAAATGATGGAGCGGAACAGAGCAAGCCAGCGGAGCGGAGCTCACGAGTAGAGTAGAGCGGAAGCATCTGTCTAATCGGGGGAGTTACGTTATGTGGTTGGGGGTGTGAGGGCAACGCCCCAGCGGTACGGTATAGATGTAATTTTGTAATTACACATTGTACCTTAAAATTATATATATATATAATATTATATTGTAACCCTGGTATTTTGTACTCTTTTTTTGAAATTAAAGAAAAAGTTACCGCTCTGTTTTTAAGGATGTACACATCTTTATCGAACCTCGTTAAATCTCTATATTTATTTTTGAACTTATGCCGATTCTTGTTTTTCTTTATCCTAAAATTCTCAACAGATCCCTCATATCTTTTCAACCTCTTAGCTCATCTCAACGCTATTCACTCGTGTTGTGCGAAGCTCAACCTCTTCCTCTCATTCCTCATTCATAAAACACATAATGGGGAAAATTCATAAAATACTTGCATAAATACATGTTTTTATATCTATCCATCTTCATAAATTGCGCAATTTTTTTATGTTTATGGCATCAAAAACCTTAGGATAAAATCAGATATATTTGTTGGTGAATTTTATTGAAGTGTCCTTGCACCACACCCGGTTTCTTTACATGGATTTTCCCATGAACTCAAAGTCTCAACGCAAAATTTCTAGTGCCAGAATCTAGCACCTCAGCAACATTACTTCACAACTGTGTCATGATCGATGCCACGAGAGCTTGACGTTTAAACTACATAATTGAGTGTTGAAGAGCCAAATTCAAGAATTAGATTTGATGGCATTGGCGACGGCGGCTGCCAAAAGACATAGACTGTGGGTTGTCATGTCAGCAATGATTCGTCATCTACCCGATGGTCTGGCGTTTCTCGGATAACAAAAGTTTCTAACTCGGGAACTGAGGGTCAATGATAATATCCAATCGACTCAATCAAATTTGCTAGCCCAAAGCCAACAAAGTTCAGTGGACCAACAATGTCGGCTCAGTCTAACCGACATAATTGAAGCCTATTAATTTCAGCAGACCAAGTTAGAAGATAACCGAACCACAATATCACATTTATAAAATACCTGAATATTCTATAACTCCCCTATTAAATCATATGTAAACATGTAACTTCATATATTGTACCACCCTCATCTTTAAACAGAGAAATCATTTTATAAGAAATGGCCAATCAATGGGATATTTTACTAATAATTAATTTGTGATCTTCATCTGTCACTCTCTATTTTCTCTCTCTCTCTCTCTCTCATATGTCTAACGCTTTAACCTTTTAAGATGTGATTCACTGACAATTTAGATTCAATAAAACCATTTCTTGTGACCTTGCACGTGACTGGAGGAATGAAAATCAGATGGTCAACTCAAGTTGAGCTCCATGGCTTATTTATGAATTAGATCCACAACTCATTGCATCCATAAAAAATGCTCAATCTATTATAGGTTGACGTGTTCCTCCTTTAGGATTAATCATTCAATAGTGACATAAACAAAGCTCTTTTTAAATCATAATTGCACCGCCTGTAGCTAGAATTAACCATTCAACTTAGAATTTAACACTTAAAGAAATATAATCAGAAACTTCTCATTATGAAATTCATCAAACAAGCCACTTATTCCTTCTTAAAAATTGTCCCACATGGCAAACAAAAGACAAAGCAGAATTCACATAAGATTGAAGCTTCAGCCATATTACTTATTCAAACACACATAACTTGTCAACTAATTAACCAAAAAACTTATATTAATTCGGCCGTATTACAAGCTGCATATCTAAAAGCAATGGCAGCGGGAGTTGTCGCAAATCCCTAGCACGTTGCAATACCATTCGGAAGTTTTAAACATTCAATAGTTTTGTTGTGAAAAATATAGAATACCTAGGTACTTGTCCTTATTTAAAGGATTTTGGGTGTTGTCAAATTAGCTATACAAGGAACAGATGAATAAATGCACACTTGCATCATACACCAAAATATAGCAAATGCGTTATTCACTAATTAGCTATACAAGGATGGCATCCTCCTCTAGGGGTGTAAACGAACCGAGCACGAGCGAGCCCAACTCAACTCGTGTTCGGCTCGTCTATATTTCGAGTATATTTCGAGCTCAAAAAGTGTGTTCGTGTTCGGCTCGTTTGCTTAGCAAGCTGAACACGAAATGTTCACAAATAAATAGTTGTTATGACAATCATAATCATGTAGTCATAAAATGTTAATGATTGAAGCAAGATTTAAAATGTCATTTGAATCTAATTTAATAAATTTTATTCTATTTTTTTAATTAATACTTTTAATTGATTATAAATCTTTGTAGTCTTGTGGTCAATTAATTTTTTTAAAAATGCTACTGTATATGTATATATGTATATATATGTATTTAT
>NW_018164576.1:4563174-4571745 GCF_001263595.1 Phalaenopsis equestris
TATATATATAAAATTAATTATTAGTATTTCGAGCCAAAACGGATCAAACGCAAACGAACAAATCTTTGTTCATATTCGGCTAATTAACTTAGCGAATGAGCTGAACAGGAGCTGTCGCAAACAACGATCCATTTAGACAGCCCTATCCTCCTCCACTTCCTCCCCACGTGCATCTTCCTCTAATAGTCTCTCTTAAAAAAATTATGGTATAAACGAAGAATAAATTGGATGGAGCAACTAATCCTTCAGACTCCTATTAAGTTCTCTAGATTTTTTAGTGATTTAAAAATTTCATCTGTTTGATTTTATAATTTAAAAATAAAAAAGCGAAGGGCTTAGAGGGTTGCACCGGATTGAACCGTGCATAAAATTACTATTTTGGAGGAATAGACCACAAACTTAGCTCATCCCTGTCACGATTTTGCTCTCGCCATCGTGATGGTTACTCAAATTAAGCACCATCCGCTTCCATGAAGATTTTTGTGGCATCACCGCATTATAACATTCGAAATTATTGATATCATCTAAAAATATTATTATTATTAACTTTAAAAAAAATGAAACCCACCATTTACAACATAGTTAAAATGATATAGATGCAAAAATTGATATTTATATACTAGATAAGTAAATACACAAAAGTTATGCAGTATGTAATAAAATTTTGGAAATAAAACTTCGGATTTAACACATAAAAAAAGCAATCAGAAACTTCTCATACTAAAATTATTCATCAAATAAGTCACATATTCTTTCTTATAAATAAGCCCAACACAACATTCAAAAAGCACAGACAAAGTTCACAGAAGATTGAAGCTTCATTCATATTACTTAATCAAACACACATAACAAATCAACTAATGAACTAGAAAAAAAAACTGATTAACTAGCAGCAGCAAGGCTTAGAGCATCTGCAGATGGAGAAGTTGTCGCACTCCCCTCTATTGAAGCCTAATCGAACACAACCAGCTCTGCATTTTTCACTATCAAACCTTTTAGAGCACTTTTTGAAAAAAACGTATATTATAACCACAAGGATAACAACAATCCAATCCCAACACCATCTCGCCTGCACATTCATGTCCATATGGAAGACCAAAAAAAAGATTGGATTGCAATAGACATTTGGTGGTAAAAAAAAAAAAAATTGAAGACAAAAAAAAAGATAAAAGATTCAATGAAAAAAGCTTACAGAAAGAAGAGAGGAGAAGAATGAGAAAAATGCACCGGAGGATTGCCTTCTTCAGCTCCATGTTGTCTTCTCTTATTAATTCTACATTTGATTATAGAGTTTATATATATAAATGGGAGGAGGAGAAAATGAAACACTGAACCGAAGTTAAGCTTACCAGGTGAAGGAAAAAAATATTGTTGTTCGGCTCCATATGGATTCCGGATCTGTGGAGAGGCAAAGAATATGGGCTGGCACTGATCGGATTGGCCGATATTGTTAAGAGAACAGACATTTGGTGGGGAGAGCCGGTTTGGTGGAAGCTATCAGCACCTGATTGTAAATAAATTCCCACGTGCTGAGCAATGATACGGCACGCACAGGGGGTGTAAAAAGTCGAGGACATATTCTTTGTTCCGTTACTTGGTAAATATTTGATGGCGTCGAAAAGAAACGCCAGAATATGTTTTTTTAGAAGGCTTGGCAGCAGGAAATAAATAACGCGCTATTTTTTGTTATTTTATTTTTTAAAAATTCACAATCACGATCATTGTTTACTTAAAAAAAAAATCCATTAAAATAAAATAATTAAAAAAAAATTATTTAAGACAGGAGGCAGCCGAATAAAACGACGTCTTTTATTTTATTGGGCCGAATTGATCATTGGACGTTCAATAAGCGCACTTATAAATTATCTTTTTTGCTTGTAATATTTGTTATAAAATTAGTCTGTAATGTTAAATTTTTAATTATGGCCTATGTTGCCCACAAACTCATTAATGTTGGTCATTTACTTTAATAATAAATGATAATTAATTAATTAGATTATCTTAAAATGTTTTGATAAGAAACCCCTTAAGATGGTTACTAATGTGTATTTTTTATTTTAATTAATTAATTTAAATCATTTTTGATATGTGACCCCTTTATGTTTGGCTCACTACACAGGACATGGAATTCTCAGGAGTGCCTGATGAATTGCTAATAGGACAAACAAAATCGACGCTCAGACTACATATGCATGGGGGTCTCTAAGCATATTGGTGGGACACTCCTGTATACAGAGTATATATGGAGGTTGATAAGAGTTAAATTATGCATTAAATTTTATTGTGAATTTTATATATTTTAACCAATTTATTAGACTTACACTCGAACACATAAGAGGCATTCAAATCAAACTTGGGTCGAATAAAAATCTCAAGTGACCAAAATAATTTAAAATATTACTTAGGGTCTGTTTGGGGCAGTTGCAGCTTATCCAGATAAGCAGTTTATCTTGATAAGCTGCAAATCAACAGCTTATTCTGATAAGATGGCTCATGGCTGGCTGTTTAGTTCGAGCGTTTGGAAAACAACTGATTTGCTGCTGTTAGCAGATAAATGATCATTCTGCCCCGGAACTGAATAAGTTGTTATATTGTTTGGTTTGTGCAGTTCAAAAATAGTTGATTTTCACCTAATAATGAAAAAATGACCATTCTAGATGGCAAGCAAGGCATTAAGGCATAATAACATGAAAATATTGTATCTATCTTTTGCACATTAAAGGCTTGCATTGGAAACTAAAAATTCTCAAATGAGAACCTACCATTTGAAGGCTGGACAAATGGAATAGAAACGAGGACTACAAATTATGATTTGAAATGCTTTCAGATGCTATTGCTATACGAAGTTCAACCTAATCCTGTGAGCTCCATCTCCTCCATCTCTTAAACCTGTGAGCTCCATTTCCCCCATCTTTCCCATGGCTTGCTATTCACTCTTGTTATACGAAGTTCAACCTAATCCTCTCACTTCCTTATTCATAAAAAACTCATTCATAAAACACTTTCACGCCTCCCTCGTGTTAAATGAGAAAATTACCCTAGTGTTAAATGAGAAAATTACATAAAACAGTTGCACAAATACATGTTTTTCTACATATCCATCCTCATAAATTGCTTTATTTTCTATGTTTATGTACAAGAAAATCCTTAGGATAAAATCAGAAATATTTGGTGAATTTTATTGGAGCGCCCTTGCACCATGCAAAATTTCTTTAGATGGATTTTCCCAAGTACTCAAAGTCTTGGTGTAAATTTTTTGGTACCAGAATCCAGCGTCTCGACAACATTACTTCAGAATAATGCTATGATTTATGCCAGAACAAAGGAAAGGGAAACCGAGAGCTTGACGCTTAAACTTCATAATTGAGTGTTGAGGAGCCAAATTCATGAATTTGATTCGATGCCAGTGGCGGCGACGGCTGCCGGATGACATGGATTGTTGGTTGTCATGTCAGCGTTGATTCACCATTTGCTCGATTGTCCAGCATTTACCGGATAACTGAAGTTCCTTACTCAGGAATTAATGGTCAATGATATTATCTAGCCGACTGAATCAATTTTGCTAGCCCAAAGCCAACAAAGCTCAGTGTGCCAGCAATGTCGGCTCAGTCTAGCCAACATAATTGAAGCCTATTAATTTCAGCATACCAAGTCAGATGGTAGCCGAGATACAATATCAAATATGTAAAATGCCTAAAATATTCTATAACTCCTCTCATTAAAGCATAGGTAAACATGTAACTTCACATTTTAAACCGCCCTCATTTTTAAATAAAGAAATCATTGTATAAGAAAAAACTCATTAATGGGGCATTTTAGTGTTCATTAGTGTGCATTCTTCATCTGTCTCTCTCTAGTTTCTCTCTCTCGCATATGTCTAACGCTCTAACCCCTTAAGGTGTGATTCACGAAAAATTAAGATTCAATAAAACTATTTCTTATGACCTTGCACGTATCTGGAGGAATGGAAATCAGGTGGTCAACTCGAGTTGAGGACCATGGCCTATTTATGAATTAGATCCTCAAGTCATCGCATCCGTCAAAGATGCTCAATCTATCATAGGTTGATGTGTTCCTCTATTAGGATTAACCCTTCAATAATGACAGAAACAAAGATCTTTTAAAATTATATTTGCCACCGTCGGTAGTCAGAATTAACCATTCAACTTAGAATTTAACATTTAAAAAAACACAATCAGAAACTTCTCATTTTGAAATTTATCAAACAAGCCACTTATCCTTCTTAAAACTGTCCAACATGGCAAGCAAATGACAAAGCAAAGTTCGCGTAAGATTGATGCTTCAGCCATACTACTCATTCAAGCACACATAACTTGTCAACTAATTAACCAGAAAACTTATATTACTTCGACCGTATTACCTGCTACATATCTCCAAGCATTGGCAGCGGGAGTAACACAAATATCAAGCACGTTGCAATACCATTTGAAATCATTAAACATTCTATAATTTTTTTTTTTTTTTTTGTGAAAAATATAGAATACTCTAGGTATGCATGTCCATATTTAAAGGAATTTCGGTGTTCTAAAATTAGCTATAGAAGGAACAGATGAATATAAACACACTTGCATCATACACTAAATTACATCAAATGCACCATTCACTAGTTAGCAATACAAGGAGGGAATCCTTCTCCCCATGTGCATCATTCTCCAATGCTCTCTCTTAAGAAAAGTATGGTATAAACCAATAATTAATCTGAAAAATGATGAAAATAAAAAGAAAAATATGAGAAAAAGAATCACACACAACACACAGATATATGTAGTTCGACAAAATTATCCATGTCAACGGAATTGCAGAAAATTTTATTACTTGAAGAATCACACAGTAGATCACTTCGCTTACAAGAGCTCGTCGTGACTCTATCTCTATCTTCTTCTTCCTCCGTCGCCTGCAACTCACCGCCTGGGTTTGGCCAGGAAGGCGATTTCCAATTTTTGCGAAAATGGGAGGGCGGGGTCCAAAAAGTGGAAGACTCACTCGATGGTTTTACAAAAGGAAATAAAAAAAATTCAAATAACTGCCATAGGTGCAGAAACAACCAACAGGAGCGAATTGCATCGGACTTCACAATACTCAACAAATCCCTCACTTGAAGACTGATACACTTGCATCGTCCTCTTTCTCAAGCATGATATCCTCCGCTTCTGCAACTCATTGCACCAGTCTTTATGCTAGAAGATCAACTGAATTTGTGCACAACTTCAATTTCTCAAGTGTAATACCCTTAGTTAACATATCAGCAGAATTCTTGCTTCCACAAATTTTCTCAAGTAACAATTATCCTTCATCTAACAATATTAGTGTGAAGTGATACCTGATCCAAATGTGATTGGTCCTAGATTGAAATGTTGGATTGTTGGCAAGGAATATGACGCTCTGACTATTATTGTAGAGAGTGCATTTTTAGTTATTTTTACCCAATTCTTGTAAGAGGCCTTGTAGTCATATCATTTTTTGTGCAATCGATGACACTGTAATATACTTAGTTTTTGTAGTAGACAAAGAAAATGTTTTCTGTAGATTAGATTCCCATGACATTGCAGTACCACCAAGAGTATAAACAAAACATATGGTACTCTTTCTACTATTAATGTCTCCAGCAAAAACAACATCAACATAACCCTGTACCTCTAAACTTTCTCCTGAGAAACACTAGTAGGTTTTTTAGGAGTCTTTTAGATACCTCAAAATCCACTTCGGTGATTCCCATTTTTCTTTTCCTCGGTTACTCATATATCTACTCACAACTCCACTGCATGGACAATATTCGGTCTTGTGCAAATCATAACATAAATAAGTGCACCAATAGTTGAGGTGTAACGAACCTTACTTATGTAGTCCTGTTCTTCTTCTGACTTAGGTGGCTGATGCTTGTTGAGTCTGAAGTGACTGCCCAAAGGCTAATTCTTATTTATTTTTAAGGACTTCCAAACAAACAAATGCTAAAATCATACACCAATCGACTCAGCACGCCCAAATGTTGCTCTGAATATTCCTTTGAAATACTATGCTCTCGTATTTGAGCAATAATAAATATTTACGAACATAACACCAATTTTTATGAGTTTACCGCTCAAAACAAAATTTTAATATTTAAAAGCACTATATGAAAAATAGTACCAATTATAACCTTTTTATTAATCGAATCTAAGGGTGTAAATGAGTCGAGTCGAGATCAAGCCACCCTTGGCTGGAGTTTGAGCTTAATTACATTTATCGAGTTTGAGCTCGAGCTCTAGCTTAAGTGTAAGAGTTCCAGCTAGCTCACGAGCTGGCTTGTTTATTATAAATGTGAAAAAATAATATTAATTTAAAGTAATTTTATAATAAAATGATAAAAAAAATGAACAATTAGATGAGAAATATTAAGAAATCATTTACTATAAAATATAAATTATTATTATTATTAAATATTTTTAATTCCTTACAGATAAAGCTTTCAAATTTAATATACTTTGAGTATATTTTAAATTAATATTTTTTCTTAAACAAGCAAGCTCAAAAGCTAATGAGTCTAATTGGGGCTACCTCGAGCTTAGCTTGTTAACTCATCGAGCTCAATTTATGAGCCACTTATCATGCCGAGACCCCTAATCAAATACATCTTTTCATCTATAGTTAGTGTTATGTGTGAAATACATAAATCCATCAGAATTATGTGCTGCATATGAAATTTTACATGAAAGTTTTACATTAGACAATTTTAAAATGTGAATTTTCAACGTTAACAATTTCTCTTGTTTGGTTTATTTTCACAATGTTGTTCTCAACGTTTTGATATTTTTCTTTTTAGTGTACTTAAATTTTGTTTTCTTCATCGTCTCTTTTTTATTAAATGAAAATATTATATTTTTTGAGAAAACTAAAGTTAATTGTTTATGAATTAATATTATACAATTATTTTATTTTAAATTAAGTTTGTTTTATTTAATTAAATTATATTTTTAATTGTAATTTATATTGAGTTTCAAGTATAGACGAAAATTTATAAATGTAGCCCTAATATAATTCATCAGGTTCAATAAATCTATAATGATTTGACTAAAATTTTATAAAATTATTGGAATGCAAACACATGCATAAAAGTAGTTGATTCTAAGACCGCCAAAACACCAATCAAATATATTTTTTAAGGGAGAACGGAAGTTAGAGGAAGAGAAAGGAAAACAATTACATTTAGGTGAATGTCCAAACCATAATTAGGGTGTGTTTGGGGCAGCTTATGAGCTGTGGTGTCCTTTTCATTTGAAAAGGACGTCTCTATTTGGAAGAAACGTTTGCGAAGTTTATTTGAAAACGCTGTATTGTAGTTTAACTAAACGCGGGCCACGGGTGAAGCCCAACTACCCCTGTGTTTCCTTCTCTATTTGACGTTGTTGCCCTGTTTCCATCACTATTTGACGTTGTTGCCCTCTTCGCGTTTCTTTGGCATTCCTCCTGGCCCCGCTCAAAAACCCTCGCCCACTTCTCCTTCCTCCCGGCTCCGCCCAAAATCTCTCGCTTTCGTGATCTAAACCCTAGCAATACGATAGCGATTAGAGCTAGCTGGAAAGGCAACTACAGGATTGCGGCATACAAAGCCCTTCGAAACTCCCATCTTTCACCCACTTTCTCTCTGCTCCTACCTAAAAACATTGAGAAAGGTATCCCTCGTCTTTCACCCCCTTACTTCCCTCCCTTCTTCGTCTTCTTCTTCCTCCTCCGGGCGATGCTTCGGCCACGTAATTGTCCTCCCCCTCTTCTTCTCCTGTCGATTCACATAAATACCACCCAATTTCTGCATATTTGCACAAATAAAAAAAAAATAATAAAAAAAAAAGATGTACATACATACCAGAAACCAGTCGATTTCTTTCTGCGTTCAGCAAAAAAAAAAAAAATAAAAATAATTTACATACTCAATTCCCGTGTATTTGTTAACGTGCATACCACTAATTTTCATGTATTTAATTCAATTTTGAACATTTATTTAAGTACATATTGCCCAATTTCATGTATTTATTCATTTATATTTATTTACATATACACCACTCAACTTCTGTATATTTATTTAAGAGTATACTGCTCAATTATTGTGTATTCATTTACATACATACAATCTATGTGTATTTGCTCATAAAATAATAAAATATTAACATACATGCCACCTAATTCTTGTGCATTTACATAAACAAAAAGGGGTTAGCTCTAATACAAAAAAATAGAAGATTTTACATACATATCACATATTTGATAAAGAATGACCATTTATCCACAAACAGCTGTAAATCAGTTATTTTCAAGCAGCCGTCCCAATCAGCCAATTAGCTTATCAGAATAAGTTGTTTATCTGAATATGGTGGATAAACTGCAGCTGCCTCAAACAGATCCTTAATATAGGAAAAAAAAAAGAGGCATGTAGCCTGCTCATGCCAGTGCTCATTTTTTTTTTTTTAGTTAGAAAAAAAAAATTCATCATGTTGTAACACGTTTTTATCAAATTTGGCAGAACATAATATGATAGTTTTCTCAATTATATGTATATATATATATATATATATATAT
>NW_018164576.1:4571755-4576879 GCF_001263595.1 Phalaenopsis equestris
TATATATTAAATTATAATGTTTTTAATAATTCATTTTAAAAAATCTATTTTATAAAATATATCCTTCATTTTATATTAATATTATTACATAATAATAAATTATTCGTTGTAAAAATTATTTTGAGTCTTATCTTAGCATAATATTTCCGGACGCACAGAAATACCTGAAAACTATCAAATTTTCTTATATTAAAAATTCTTACAAATTAAAAAATCTTAAAATTTGACTGAATCAAAATAATTTATTATATAAAAAAATATACCTCACTAAAAAAAAATTATAGTATTTTATACAGACAAACATAACAGTAAAAATCTCTGCTATTTTAATATCAATAGATTTGAGGTCGTTGTAATTGTTAGCACTGTAAATACTTTCAGACAAAGAATTTTAATATTTTTATGTGTTTTTTTAATATTTTATACCAACATTTTGTTAAAATATTTTTAAATAAGCGCTGTTAAATTTTTTTTTTTTGTATTCTTAAAGGGCCACTATTTATCTTAATTGGCGAAAATTAAATTTCAAAATCATGAATGTTTGATTGAAGCAATTGTAGTGAGCTTTGAGAGTCATATCTAATTTTTGAGATGAATGTTTTATAGTAAATGTTGTCAACTTCTTAAACACTCAATCAATTAGAATGGGATAATTTTTATGCATTTAAGTGTCATAATGAATTTGGAAATAAATAATATTGAGTTTGTTGGATTCTTTTTATTTTATCCCTTTCATTTAATTATAAGCATGTAAAATTTAAAGAATATTTGTACTCCAATTAAGATACCAAGACTTTAATTCCACGTTAAGTGTTTGATCTGGACTTATTATATGGGATGAAATCACTTTCAATTCCATTAAATTTGTATTCTGAAGATGCTTAGTTTAAATATAAATTTATTAAAATCATATCTTAGAAGGTCCTGAATTCGAAGTTAGACTATTTAATCAAATTCAAAATGAATTCAAAATGCATTAAAAAACTCGTGCCAAAATGATGAAATATCAAATATTATGTAAAAGATTTTGTGATAATTGAATTCTGAGTAGATAGATGTACAAAGCAAAGCTTTCCGTTAAAATATATCAGACTAACATATTTAGATACTTTCATGTATGTATGCATAGTTGATACACACACATTAAATGATGTTGAGCAGCTTGTGAAAGGCTTTGGTTTATACAGAAGTTAAGGTGTGCTTACTAGGTATGGAGACCGCACATAAGTTCAACGACATCGATTGCACTTGAGTATGTTTTTTTTATTTCTGTTTAGCCCATCCCAGCCAGTATTCGCACCTACGAATATCTGTAGGTAATATTTTCCCGAAGTTTAGGGGCTTTCTAAGGTGATAGATGACTTAAAGTTCCATGGAATATAGGAAAAATGACGAGTTAATGAAGGGGAGTTTATACGATCACAACAGCCTTCATATCTTCAAGGATATTGGTAAAGAGCTTTTGATTATTATTATTATTTTACTTTAAGAATGATCATATACGGTTACTAATTCTTTTTCAAGGAATATTCCTATAGACAATATTATTGTGTACTGTCCTCTTCCTCAAGGATCCCTCACATCTCTTAAACCTGTGAGCTCCATCTCCTCCACCTTTCCCATGGCTTGCTATTCACTCATGATTCCTCTCACTTCCTCATTCAGAAGAACACTTTCACGCCTCCCTCCGGTTAAGTAAGAAAAATACATAAAATACTTGCATAAATACATGTTTATATATTTCTTATGTTATGTGCAGGAAAATCCTTAGGATAAAATCAGAAATATTTGGTGAATTTTATTGGAGCGTCCTTGCACCATGCTTGATCTCTTTACATGGATTTTCCCAAGTAGTCAAAGTCTCGGCGTAAATTTTCTGGTGCCAAAATCCAGCGTCGTAGCAATATTACTTCAGAGCAGCAATATGAACAACGGAACGGGACCGAGACCTTGACGCTTAAACTTCATAATTGAGTGTTGAGGAGTCAAATTCATTTATTTGATCCGATGACAGTTGCGGTGGCGACTGCCAGATGACATGGACTGTCAGCGATAATTCATCATTTGCCCAATAGTCCAGTATTTATCGAATAACTGGAGTTTCTTACTAGCCATCTGAATCAATTTTGCTTGCCCAAAGGCAACAAAGCTCAGAGGACCAGCAATGTCAGCTCAGTCTAGCCATCATAATTGAAGCCAATTAGTTTTCACAGACCAAGTCAGAAGGCAGCCGAGCCGCAATATCACATATGTAAAGTACCCAAAATATTCTAAAACTTCCCCCATTAAAGCATAGGTAAACATGTAACTTCACATTTTACACCACCCTCATCTTTAAATAAAGAATTCATTTGATATAAACTGGCTCATTAATAGGATATTTGAGTGTTCATTAATGTGCATTCTTCATATGTCTCTCTCTACTTTCTCTCTCTCACATATGTAAAACCATTTCTTATGACCTTGCATGCGTCTGGAGGAATGAAATTAGGTGACCAACTCGAGTTGAGTATCATGGCCTATTTATGATTTACATCCTCGAGTCATGGCATCCGTTGAAGATGCTCAATCTGTTATCGGTTGGCGAGTTCCTCCTCTAGGAATAACCATTCAATAGTGACAGAAACAATGATCTTTCAATAAATTATATTTGCCACCGAACGTAATTATAATTAACAATTCAACTTAGAATTTAACACTTAAAAAATACAATCAGAAATTTCTCATTATGAAGTTCATCAAACAAGTCACTTATTCCTTCTTAAAAACTATTCAACATTGCAATCAAAAGACAAAGCGAAGTTCACATCTAATTGAAGCTTCAACCATATTACTCATTCAAGCGCACATAATTTGTCAGCTAATCAACCAGAAAACTTGTAATACTTCGGTCATATTATAGGCTGAATATATGAAAGCAATGGCAGCGGGAGTAGTCGCAAATCCCAAGCAGGTTGCAATATCATTCGGAAGCTGTGAAAGTTCTATAATTTCTTTGTGAAAATAATAGAATACTTTAGGTGTACATGTCTTTATTTAAAGGATTTTGGGTGTTGTAAAATTAGCGAAACAAGGAACAGAAGAATAAATACACGCTTGCATCATACAACAAAATACACCAAATGCATCATTCTCTAATTAGCTATACAAGGAGGGCATCCTCCTCCCCTCCTCCCCTCCTCCCCTCGAGCATCCTTCTCTAATACTCTCTCTTAAAAAAAAAATTTGGTATAACCCAATAATAAATAGGATGGAGTAATTAATCCTTTTCTAACTCCTACTAACTTCTCTAGATATTTATAAGATTTAAAAATTTCATGTGTATGATTTTGTATTTTATAAATAAAAAAACGAAGAGATTAGGGGGTCGCACCAGATTGAACTGGGTCATAAAATGCCTATTTTTTAGTAATATCACATTCTTAGTATGTCTCTGCCAAGATTTTTGCTCTGGCACGGTCAGCCCGATTTGAGCTTCATCCGTTTTCATGAAGATTCTTGTGCCATCACGCCATAATAGCATTCAAAACTATTCAAATCAATTAATAATATTATTACTATTACCTTAAAAAAATGAAACACACCATTTACAACATTATTAAAATGAAATAGATGTAAATATTGAAATTTATATACAAGATATGTAAATACATAAAAGTTGTGTGGTATGTAATAAAATTTTGTATAAAAACTTCTAATTAACCAAACAAGTCAGGTATTCCTTCTTAGAAATAGCCCAAGCACAGACAAAGTTCACGGAAGATTGAAGCTTCATCCAAATTACTTAGTTGGGCACACATAACACATCTTCTAATCAACCAAGAAAACCGATTAACTAGCAACAACAAGGCTTAAAGCATCTGCAGACAGAGAAGTTGTCGCACTCCCCACTATTGAAGCCTAATCCAACACAACCAACTCTGCATTTTTCACTGTCAAAACTTTTATAGCATTTTGTGAAATAACGTACATTATAACCACACGGCATGCAACATTCTGCTCCCGACACCATCTCGCCTGCACAATCATTCAGAGTCATATCCATGAAGACAACAAAACAGATAAAATATTCAGTAAAAAAAGCTTACAAGAAGAGAGGAGAAGAATGAGAAAAATGCACCGAAAAGGAATGCCTTCTTCAGCCCCATGCTGCCTTGTCTTATTGATTCTAAATTAGATTGTAGAGTTTATATTTATAGATGGGAGGAGGAGAATAAGAAAAACGGAACCGAAGAAATAATAATAATTTATTATCATGTGGTAAAACAATTTTATCAAATCTGGCGTAATATAGTTTGCTGGTTTTATTGATTATATATGTATATGTATATATACATATAATCATTTTTTTCTTTTTTCAATTAAAAAATCAATTTTTAAATTATATCCTTCATTTTATAATGTTATTGCGTGATAAAAAATTATTAGTTTAAAAAATTATCTTGAATCTTAATTGAACACAATGTTTCTGTACGCACAGAAATATCTGAAAAAAATCTAATTTTTCTTATATTGAAGAATCTTGCAACATAAAAATCTTGTAATTAATCAAAATAATTTACTATATAAATAAAACATATTTGACTAAATTTTTTTTTATACATAGTACTTTATACAGTCAAACATGGGTAAAAACCTCATGACCTTCTATTTTAAACTAATTTTAATTCGTTGCAATTGTCAGCACTGAATAAGCTTTCAATGGAGATTTTTAATATTTTTATTACCTACGTTATTTAAAATTGCCTTTAAATAAGCGCCCATAAATTTTTTTAACATTGATAAAGAGGCACTATTTATCTTAATTAGCGTAAATGAAAGTTCAAAATTATGAAAGTTTAATGAAAACATTTGTAGTGGGGCTTAAGAGTCATATCTAATTTTTGAGACGGGTGTTTTATAGTAAATGTTAGGGCTGTTAAAATGACTCGTTCTTCGCGAACAGCTCGTGTTCAACTCGTTGAGAGCTCGTGTTTGGCTCGTTCGTTAAGTTAACGAATCAAACACGAACAGCACAAACAAATATTTGTTCGTTCGTATTCGGCTCGTTTTGGCTCGAAATACTACTAATCAATTATATATACATATATCTTTGTTGAGAAAATTAGGGCGAAGAAAACAGTA
>NW_018164576.1:4576979-4579021 GCF_001263595.1 Phalaenopsis equestris
TTTTTTTTTTTTATTCTAACAGCCTGCATTACCTCTTTTCCATGTGCCTGCAGCTGGAGTAGTGGAAACATGCGCTTATTCCTTTTGCCTACTTCTATTAATATGTACTCTGCATTTGATCTTTGATGAATTTAGTTTACCATTCATCCCCTTTGCTGTTAGTGCTCGTCTTCATGGTATCAGGGCAAGACACTATGACCCGTTGAAGGACTTCAGGTACTCCTGATCATCTTGAACAAAGGCATATTCGGTTCTTCATTTGCCTGTTGAAAAACAGTAGTTGTTCCTGATCCAACACTGTAGTGCAGGTAATTTCGATCTTTACCCCGAGCAATATGGAACTTTCAACAACATCCAACCTACTATTATCTTCTATTCCAAACATCAATGTACCCCCCTCCTTGAAATTTTTAATTCTCCACATGAAACAATTGGCCCAAAAATAATTGAAACCTGAAAAATTATCTGATTTGGAGAGCTCAAATCATAAAGATATTTACTGTCAACGGGTTCCTTGGATTCTTGAATGGCTCCCTTGTCTGCTCGCCACGATACATTGCCGAACAAAATAACCCGAAGGTGATCAATCCTCAGTTCGTTGCATGGATCCATACCGCTCAAAGCCTATCAACAGCCCTCTACTCTACCATTTCCGCAGTGATCCTTCCATATGTTCTTCACCTGAAAACATCAACAGAAATCTGACAAACCATAAAGCAGAGAATTAACCCTCAAATAGGTCTCAAAAGATTCAGTTGAAGAAATGAACTTCATCACGTAACAATGAAGAACAATACAATGACTAAATACCACTAGAGGTCGCATTGATCAAGAAGATGTGATCCTTTACACTGTAAATGGCCTAACACCTACTTATCATGACTGCAAGACTGCCATTTGCACTCAGCACCACCCAGTTAACTTGGATGACTTATAGTCGTTGTTATGCCACAAGAAGATTAATATTGCTAATGAAAATGCCAAGCTCAACATGCTCACCAATCCACATCTAGCTCTTTTTGCATCTAAGGGGCGCATCAACTCACATTTCAGATGGAGAGGTCATGGCAACACATCCAACACTACAGGAGGCATGAGGAGTGATATATCAACTCCAAGGTCATGTATTGTATGTCAAATTAGCCACAAAACCAGCTATTCTACTGCAACCTGTTGGCACCGAACCAGCCTAGAATAGATGCCTCCTACCTCGACACAAGCTCCTATGGCTCCGCAACATGATTGGGTTTTGGATTTTGGTGTTACGACTCATTTCATATCAGATCTTACTCAACTTCAGGAACTGAAACCTTCCTCAGTTAATGAAAAAGTTGTCATGGGCAATGATTAAGTTGTTCCAGTTCAACAGATGGGTGACGGTCTCCTCCCTAGGCCACACCGTAAGCTTTATTTACCCCATATAAGATATACACCTTCATTATTAATAATGTCATTTCCATTTATAAAATAATTAAGGATAACAAAGTTATTCTAGCCTTTAAAACCTCTAGTTTCTCTATCATTGATCCACAAACCAATTAAGTTCTTCTTCAAGACTCTTGTTTTCATTCCTTTCTTTTTTAATTTTTTAAGGAGTCGTCATTTAATTCATCATCATATACTTCCCTTTTTCGATTAAGCATTTTTTCTTGGTTATCTGAATGATTAGAATAATAGAAGAACCGGAAAAGACATACATATGACAAAGATGATAAATAAAAGAAAGAAAATGTGAATAGCTTATGTGCGGCAAAACTTGTAAGGATAGGTCGAGCATGTCCGCCCAAAAAAGATCAGACGAAAGCACATTGAACCATTATCCACAAAAGAATACTTACGTAAACTATCCACAACCAGAGTTTCATGTGTTTGTCTGTTCTTGAGTCAAGAGTTCTCTTATACTCTTGATCCAAAGGATTTTTTGTTACATTGGATCGAACAACTAATTTTTTTCAGACTCCTAATAACTTCTTTAGATGTTTTAGAGATTTAAACATTTCATTAGTTTGATCTTATAATTTAAAAATAAAAAAGCAAAGGGC
>NW_018164576.1:4579121-4581785 GCF_001263595.1 Phalaenopsis equestris
AATTAAAAGTATTAATGAAGAAAATAGAATTAAAACTATTTAATTAAATTCAAATGATGTTTTAAATATTGTCTCAATCCTTAACATCTTATGGCTACGTGATTTAGGTTGTTAAACTTGTCAAAATGACTCTTTGTTCGTGAATTGCTTGTGTTCGGCTGGCTAAACAAACGAGCCGAACACATACACACTTTTTGAGCTCGAAATATAAACGAGCCCGACCACTCGTGGGGCCGGTTCTGGGCTTGCTCGAGTTCGGCTCGTTTACACCCCTAGTAAATGTTGTCCATATTGATTTTTTAGCACGGGATAATTTTATTAACATTTAAGGGTCAAAATGAATCAGAAATTAAATAATATTAGGCATGTTGGATTCTTTTTATTTTATCCCTTACATTTAACTAGAAGCACTTAAATTTTAGAGAATATTTGTACTTCCGCATTAAATAATTGATCAGGACTTATTTCGGATGAAATCACTTTTACTTAAAAAAAATTTGTATTGTCGAGATGCTTAGTTTAAATATAGATTTATTAAAATTATATCTTAAATGGTCCTCAATTCTAAATTAGAATATTTAATCTATTTCAAAATGTATTAAAACTCGTGCCAGAATGATGAAATATCAAATATTATATAAAAGATTTTGTGATAATTGAACTATGAGTAGGTAGTTGTACAAAGCAAAGATTTGCATGCATGGCCGATATATTTCTTGAGTATTGTGGAGCTTGGATTTGCATATATAGATATTTTCATGTATGCATGCATGGTTGATACATTTGTTGAGTATTGTAGAGCCCGGTCCACTTCCTTTAATTGGGGATCTTGACACCTATGAAAATCACTTGAAGTTTATTTCCTTATGTATTTTTTCGCGTTTTTTAAACTTTGGCGCCTCTCTCTCTCCTAAATTGAACTCCTGCCTCTCTCCTCTTCGCGACAAAGAAAAGGAAGAAAGGCCCGCCCTCCTGTTTCATGAAATAAGAAAATTTGGTGGAAGAGCAGGTGTGCGAACCAAAATATGGAGGAAGAGCCGAGCAACAACAACCGTAGGGGTTTCAATTGCCTCTACCTCGTTGAGTATTTTTCTTCTCCGTTCAAAATCTCGGAAGGCATGCAGCTGCATGAGTTAGGTCACGGGTGACCACCGAAGCCGTTCCGAGAAGAAGAATTTGTGGGCGACAGGTCTAAGAGAAGAGAGAGAAAGGGTTGCATCTATTTTCAAGACAATAAAATCCATTGCAATTCCGTGGATATAGACAATTTATCAAACCACGTAATCCCGCGTGTTATTGTTTTGCTATTTTCTTGTTCCAGTTTTTGTTTCATTGTCGTCGTTTTTCACACAAATACATGATACACCAAAATAATGTATTTTATGTACAAATTTTATGCTTATTTTGATGATATTGCATTTAAAAAAGGGTATTTTCATGTTTTTATTGCAGGTCTATCATTTTTAGGCATTTGGAGCAAAAAGTAACAAAAATGAGGAAATTTAAAGCCAAAATAAAGATTTTCGTGATCCTAGCCCCAGAGGCGCCATTTCACGTAAAACTAGCGCCAAAAGCGCCAGAAACTGGTGCCAGAAGCGCCAGATTGGCTCCAGAAGTGCCAGAATCCAGAGAACAGCGCAGACTTCATTAAATGGCGCCAGAAGTGCTAGAATCCAAAAAACAGCGCGAACTTCATTCAGCTGGTGCCAGAAGTACGATAGTGGTGTCAGAAGCTCCAGATACACATTAAGATGAAGTAAGTCGGTTCGTGACTATTTTTTAGCAGTTTTTTCAGGCTCCAAACATTTCAAGCATCGCATGGAGTGGTTCAATGTATCTAGAAACTTTGGAAGACTCTTTAATTGAGAGATATGTTTCTTGGATGAAGGGTGTTATCTCTTGGTGCGAAAAGTTGCAACTTTTGGGGGAAAAATTGGAGGGAATTTTGAATTTCATTTGGGCCCTAATTAAAAAGGAGAGGAGTTTAGAGAAAAGAGGGGGGTGTGAGATAGAGAGAAAGGTTATGGCGTGAGAGAGAAGATAAGATTTTCTTCTTGGGTTGTAAGAGGAGAGAGAATGTGAGAGATTTCTTTTTCATTACAATTCTAAGAGAGAATTGAGTGTGATTGTAAAGAGAGAAAATACTTAAAGGGAACTTCTAGAGATTTGTTTGAGAAGGAGTGTGAGATAAGTTATGTTTTTTTCTTTCGTTGTTTTGTAAATTTACTTTTATATATGAAATTTGTGTTTTATTGTATCATTATCTGAACTTTTCCCATCTAAGGGTTCTTACACCATGAATGTCAATCAATAGGCTGAGGTATGAGGCACAAGATCGAACAAATTATAATTTTTAAATTTTTAAAAATATAGTATATATTTTCATGACCTTATTGTTAATATGCTATGAATACAAATAGTTAATTTTTGAGATTAGAAATGTAGATACATAGTAATGGAATAATATGTATGTTATTATTAATAATTTAAGCTGATGTTTAGATAAGATTTTAATCAAATATATTTTGTAAGGGAAAACGGAAGTCAGTGGGAGAGAAGAAAACAATCACATTTAGGTGATGTGACTTGATGTCCTAACGACAATGAATGTAGAAGGGAAGGAGGGAGTAATAATAATTTATTATCATATATATATATATATAT
>NW_018164576.1:4581818-4583446 GCF_001263595.1 Phalaenopsis equestris
TATATATATATATATATATGTGTGTGTGTTAAATTTATCATTTTTTAATTATTTCAATTAAAAAAAACTAATTTTAAATTATATTCTTCATTTTATATTAATGTTACTCCTTAATAATAAAATATTAGTTTTCAAAATTATACCGAATCTTAATTTAGCATAATTTTTCTGTACGGACAGAAATATCTGAAAAAATCATATTCTCTTATATTGAAAATTCCTACAAAGTAAAAATCTGGTAACTCGAGGGAATCAAAATAATTTATCATATAAATAAAAATATATTTTACTAAAAAACAGTTTTTTATATAGCATTTTATAAAGACAGAAAAAGTTAAAGAGGCAGCATTTATTTTAATTAACGAAAATTAAATTTCAAAATTTTGAATGTATGATTAAAACATTTGTAGTCGGTTTTAATAGTCATTTCTAAGTTCTGAGATGAGTGTTTTTTAGTAAATGTTGTAAATATTGATTTTTTACCGTGGGATAATTTTCGTAACATTTAAGTGCATAATGAATTTGGAATTAAATACTATTGGCATGTTAGATTCTTTTTATTTCACCTTTGATTTAACTATAAGCACTTAAAATTTAGAGAATACTCGTACCAAGCCTTTAATTCCTCGTCAAGTATTTGATCTGGACTTATTTTGGATGAAATCACTTCAAGTTCTATTAAATTTGCATTGTCGAGATGCGCAGCTTGAATATAAATTTATTAAGATCATATCTTAGAAGGTCCTGAATTCTAAGTTTAGAGTATTTAATCAAATTGAAATGCATTAAAACTCATGCAAAAATGTTGAAATATCAAATATTACATAAAAGATTTTGTGATAATTGAATTATGAATAGGTAGACGTACAAAGAAAAGCTTTTCGTTAAAATATATCAAACTTACATATATAGATACATTCATGTGATAAACTGGAGCCTGATCCGGCTCCCGATCTCCATTTCCCGCTTCCCGCTTCCTACTCCCAGTTCCCGATCGCGACCTTACAGTTTCGCGAACTGCTCCTGTTTCGCGAATCGAAACTTCGGTTCGGCTCCCGCCTCTTCAGTCGCAACCGGAGGCACCAAACGCTCCCCCAAACGCTCCCTCCTCTTCGCGATAAAAGACATCGCAGCGGCTCTCATTCTGTTTACGACACAACCTTTAGTGTTCTTCTTCGGTTTCTTCGGGATAGAGAAAGAAAAGTACAAGAAGTAGTTCCTTGCGGTGACGGAAGAAAAAAGAAGAAGAAGATTGCTCTCCCTTGGCTTCTTCTTGTTGGCTTGTCGCAGAAGAGAAATTGAGTTTATTTCTCATGTAAGTTTATCTTTGTTGAGAAAATTAGGGCAAAGAAAAATAGGAATCGACACAAATCCAGAAGAAAACAGAGATTTAACGAGGTTCGGCAAAGATGCCTACGTCCTCGGGAGCAGAGCGGCGAGTTCCTTTCACTATTCAGAAAAGGGTTTACAGAAACCAGGGATGCCACCTGGGGTTACTAACAGGCCTATTTATAACCCCAGGAGTAAACCTAGGCACAATATGTAATTACAACACTACCCCTGTACCAAACCGCGGGGCTTTGCCCCCGCACCCCAACCCACGTAACTTCCCAATTTGGACAGATTCT
>NW_018164576.1:4589622-4609009 GCF_001263595.1 Phalaenopsis equestris
GATTCTTCCGCTCCGCTCCGCTCCGCTCCGCTCCGCTCCGCTTCGATCCAGCGTCTGTCCCGATATGGTATATGAGTCATACCATAACAATCTTTTTCGATGTATCTCGGTGTAGAGCTTCTTCGGTATATCTCGAAGAAGAGAGAGCAACGAAGTGAGAATGAGAGATTCCTCTTGTAAGTCGAGATGATCGACTAGTGTAAATTCCCCGAAACGATCGACTGGTGTAAATTCCTCAAGTAGTAAAAGTCTCTGCAACTCCGTGGACGTAAGCAATTTGCCGAACTACGTAAATTTGTGTGTTTATTCTACTGTGCTACTATTTTCTAGTGTGAATTTTCTCGCTCTATTTTTGCTCGTCAAAGATTGTTCCTCTGTTTGATTTTTATATATATCACAAAAAATAGTGTATATCTCACAAAATCATGTATGCATGCATAGTTGATACACACACATTAATGATGTTGAGCGGCTTGTGAAAGGCTTCGGAGGCGGCACCTACGTTCAACGACCTAGATTGCACGAGTATGTTTTTTGTATTTCTGTTTAGCGCATCCCAGCCAGTATCCGCACCTACGAATATCTGTAGGCAATGTTTTTCCGAAGTTGAGCGGCTTTCTAAGGTCTTAGAAGACTTTAAGTTCCCTTATTAATAGAATTCAGGAAAAAATGACGAGTCAAAGAACGGGAGTTTATACGATCACATCAGCCTTCATATCCTCAAGAATATTGGTCGTATAATGTTACTAATTCTTGTTCAATGAATATTCTTATAGACAATATTATTGTGTATTGTCCTCTTCCTCAAGGATCCCTCACATCTCTTATGCCTGTGAGCTCCATCTCCTCCATATTTCCCATGGCTTGCTATTCACTCTTGTTATACGAAGTTCAACCTAATCCTCTCACTTCCTTATTCATAAAAAACTTTCATGCCTCCCTCGTGTTAAATGAGAAAATTACATAAAATACTTGCACAAATACAAGTTTTATACATATCCATCCTCATAAATTGCTTTATTTTTTATGTTTATGTGCTGGAATATCCTTAGGATAAAATTAGAAATGTTAGGTGAATTTTAATGGAGCGACATTGCACCATGATCGATCTCTTTACATGGATATTACCAAATAGTCAAAATCTCGGCGTAAATTTTCTGGTGCCAGAATCCAATGTCTCAAAAATATTACTTCAGAACGACGATTGATCATGCCAGACTAAGGAACCGGACCGAGAGCTTGACGCTTAAACTTCATAATTGAGTGTTGAGAAGTCAAATTCATGAATTTGATCCGATGGCAGTGGCGGCGGCGACTGCCGGATGACATGGACTGTGGGTTGTCATGTCAGCGATAATTCAAGACTGCCCAATGGTCCAGCATTTATCGATTAACTGGAGTTCCTTACTCAGGAATTAAGGGTCAATGATAACAACTAGACGACTGAATCAATTTTGCTAGCCCAAAGGCAACAAAGCTCAGAGGACCAACAATGTCGGCTCAGTCAAGCCGTCATAATTGAAGCCAATTAATTTCCACAGACCAAGTCAGAAGGCAGCCGAGCCACAATAAACATTTCTTATGACCTTGCACGAGTCTGGAGGAATGAAATCAGGTGGCAAACTCGAGTTGAGTACCATGGCGTATTTATGAATTTCATCCTCAAGTCATGAAATCCGTTGAAGATGCTCAATTTGTTATCGGTTGACGTGTTCCTCCTCTAGGAATAACAATTCAATAGTGACAAAAACAATGATCTTTTTAAATTATATTTGCCACCGACCGCAGTTAGAATTAACAATTCAACTTACACTTAAAAAAATACTATCAGACACTTCTCATTATTAAATTCATCAAATAAGTCATTTATTCTTTCTTAAAAACTATCCAACATTGCAAGCAAAAGACAAAGCAAAGTTCACATCAGATTGAAGCTTCAACCATTTTACTCATTCAAGCGCATATAATTTGTCAGCTAATCAACCAGAAAACTAGTATTACTTCGGTCGTATTATCTGTTGCATATATGAAAGCAATGGCAGCGGGAGTCATCTCAAATGCCAAACATGTTGCAATACCATTCGGAAGCTTTGAAAATTCTATAATTTCTTTGTGAAAATAATAGAAACTTTTGGTATTCATGTCCTTATTTAAAGGATTTTGGGTGTTGTAAAATTACATATACAAGGAACAGATGAATAAAACACACTTGCATCATACACCGAATTACACCAAATTCATTAGTCCCTAATTGGATATACAAGGAGGGCATCCTCCTCCCCTCGTGCATCATTCTCTAATACTCATAAAAAAAATTATGGTATAACCCAACAATAAAGTGAATGGAGCAATTAATTCTTTTCAGACTCCTAATGACTTCTCTAGATATTTAAGAGATTTAAAAATTTCACCTGATTGATTTTGTAATTTAAAAATAAAAAAAAAAGATTTAGGGGGTCGCACAGGATTGAACTGGGCATAAAATCCCTATTTTGGAGGAATATATCGCAAACTTAGCTCGTCCCTGCCATGATTTTTGCTCTCACGCCACTGTGATAGTCAACCGAAATTAATCACCATCCGTTTCCATTAAGATTCTTGTGTCATCACATCATTATAGCATTCAAAATTATTCAAATCAACTTATAATATTATTACTATTACCTAAAAAAAAATATGAAACACACCATTTACAACATCGTTAAAATGATATAAATGTAAAATTTGAAATTTATATACTAGATATGTAAATACATAAAAGTTGTTGGGTATGTAATTAAATTTTGTAGAAAAAAAAACCTTCTAATTAACCAAACAAGTCACGTATGCACGGACAATGTTCACGGAAGATTGAAGCTTCATCCAAATTACTTTAGTCAGTCACACATAACACGTCTTCTAAGTAGCCATGAAAAAAACTGATTAACTAGCAGCAGCAAGGCTTAAAGCATCTGCAGACCGAGAAGTTGTCGCACTCCCCACTATTGAAGTCTAGTCCAACACAACCAGCTCTGCATTTTTCACTGTCAAAACTTTTTGAGCATTTTGTGAAATAATGAACATTATAACCACAAGGCATGCAACATTCCGCTGCCGACGCCATCTCACCTGCACAATCATTCAGAGTCATATCCATGAAGATAACAAAACAGAGAAAAGATTCAGTGAAAAAAACTTACAGGAAGAAGAGAGGAGAAGAATGAGAAAAATACACCGAAGGAATGCCTTCTTCAGCTCCATGGTGCCTTCTCTTATTGAATTCTACATTAGATTATAGAGTTTATATATATAGATGGGAGGAGACGGAGAAGAAAAACGGAACCTAAAAAAAAAAAATAATTTATTATCATGTGGTAAAACAATTTTATCAAATTTTGCGTAATATAGTATGCTGGTTTTATTGATTATATATATATATAATCATTTTTTTATTTTTTCAATTAAAAAAATCAATTTTTAAATTATATCAATCATTTTATAATGTTATTGCGTAATAAAAAATTATTAGTTTAAAAAATTATCTTGAATCTTAATTGAACATAATAAGCACAGAAATATCTGAAAAAAAAAATCTAATTTTCTTATATTGAAGAATCTTACAAAGTAAAAATCTTTTAATGAATCAAAATAATTTACTATATAAATAAAATATATTTGACTAAAAAAATTTTTTTTATATAGTATTTTATACAGTCAAACACGGGTAAAAACCTCATCCCCTTCTACCTTAAACTACTTTTAATTCGTTTCAATTGTTAGCGCTGAATAAGCTTTCAATGGAGATTTTTAGTATTTTTATTACAAGTGTTATTTAAAATTGCCTTTAAAGAAGTGCTCTTAAATTTTTCTTAACATTGATAAAGAGGCACTATTTATCTTAATTAGCAAAAATTAAAGTTCAAAATTATGAAAGGTTGATGAAAACATTTGTAGTGGGGTTTAAGAGTCATGTCTAATTTTGGGGACGGAAATTTTATAGTGAATGTTGTCCATATTGATTTTTTAGCACGGGATAATTTTCTTAACATTTGGGGGTCAAAATGAATTTGAAATTAAATAATATTGGGCATGTTGGATTCTTTTTATTTTATCCCTTAGGTTTAACTATAAGCAAATAAAATTTAGAGAATATTTGTGCTTCCAATTAATGCACCATGTCTTTAATTCCACGTCAAATATTTGATCAGGACTTATTTTGGATGAAAACACTTTCACTTCCATAAAATTTGTATTGTCGAGATGCTTGGTTTTGATGTGTGCCAGAAAATTCACGGCGGTAGAGTAATAGATTATTGTTTTATCGTTGCACGAGATATTAACTCACACAGATAACAAAAAATAAGTAAGCAAGAAGAGACACCTTGACTTTTTACGTGGAAAACCCTTGAAAGGGAGAAAAACCAAGGGGTCTAGCTCAGTTGAAATAGTCCACTATGAATGATGAGTACACAGGTACGTTTTTCTCGTGAATTAAAGAAGATGAAATTATAAAGTTGTATAACTATAATCTGACTATTGTTCTTTGTGACAGCAGGTTGCAATGGTCATTGTTGATTTTTGTGGATCTAGTAGTCTGTCGCGAGTGTTGTAGATGGTTGCTCCAAAAACATTGATTGTTCAGATAAGACATAGTAAGCAGTTACGGGAACTGTGAATCACGTAGATTGTAATTGTTGAGTATTAATGACATCCATAGACCGCGGGGGCCGGAGTCAGAAGCTGCATGAACTGATGATCACGTAGGTCGTTAGAGCGAATATTGATGACGTTCGTAGACCGCTGGTGCCAGATTCAAGAATTGTATGAGCTGATGACCACGTAATCCGTTGGGGCGAGTATTGATGATCTTCGTAGGCCGCTGGGGCCAAAGTCAGGAACTGCATGAGCTGATGACCGTGTAGGTTGTTAACACATTAATTGTAGTGGTGAGCTCTTGTCCTACTGATGAGAGAGGTTACTAGATTTTTTAAGTTACAACGTTGACCGACGACATCTGGTCGACGGTAGTCTATGACGGTCGGAATGGTGTTGAACTTCAGCTCCTTCTTAGAGCTTTCAGTTCTCTCTGAAGCCTTAAGTTCCCCCTATGTGAGGGGTGGGACTCTATTTATAGTGTTCTGAAAGTCATTAATGCAAGAATATGAAACATTTTTATCGGATGGTCCAAAGAGCTTCCCCCGATCATACAACGTTTAATGATGTCTGAATTAAGTGATTTTGAGCTCGTTAGATTTGTCTTGTCGAGACGCTCGATTCGAATATAAACTTGTCATATTCGACAACCGTTTGACCTTCCAAATGTGTCCTGAAATCATCTAAGTGTGGCTCAATAAGTTGATCTGGGCTTGATTTAACTCGAATTGGGCTAGTTCTTATATCATTAGGTTCGTCTAATCAAGCTGGTCAGTTTGACTATGAATTTGCTGAAATTGAAGCTCTGGATGACTTTTTATCAAGATTTGAATGTTTTCTGCTTAAAATTTCATCTCAAGATTCGTGCTGGAAGATAAAAATTTGTTGGTGACATATAAGTTGCTTCCCTATTTTCGGGCGAGACCATTTTTGTCGTCCGAAAATATTATGATTTGGAGCATTTATGCCTTGCATATGTATCAATATATAATATTTTATTAGTATCGGTATAAGATACTTTTTTCTCCTTATATGTTAAGAAGTTGAATATATATCAATTGGTAAGCATCTTTTACTTCATGAGAGGGTGGCAGGGTTCGAATTCTGTCTAAAATAGAAAAAAAAATAATATTTTTACAAAAAAAATTGAAGAGATTAAAGAATTTGAACCGATCAAAAATTTGAAGAGGAAATCAAATTCCGAAAAGAAGATTAATTGAATTTAACTCTATTTTTTTTAATTTATGAGCATTTAATGTCTGCACATCTTTTTATATTTATATATTAATGTGCATTTAATGTTGATTCACTTTTTGAACCTATAAATAAGCCTGAATGTGAGGGTAGAGGTAGAGTCCTCAGCTGATCCAAGATTTGCTAGAAGAAAACAAATCGTCTAGTGTAGCGGTGAAGAGTTGCAGCGTGGAGTTGCGGCGAAGAGTTGCGGTGCAGAGTTGCGGAGAAGAGTTGCGGTGGAGTGTCTCAGTGCAGAGTTGTGGCGAAGAGAAAAGTAGTCCTCGCTCTGCATAGCAGGCAAGTAACGTGATCTTCTTTCTTGCTGCAACGAAGAAGAAAGCCGTCCCCGTCATGCGTCGCAGGCAAGCAACGTGATCATCTTTCTTGTTGTGGCGAAGAGGAAAGTCGTCCTCATCCTGCGTAACAGGCAAGCAACGAAATATTCTTTCTTGTTGCGGAGAAGAGGAATGTCTTCCCCGTCCTGCGTAGCAAGCAAACAACGGGATCTTCTTTCTTGTTGTTGTGGTGAAGAGGAAAGTTGTCCCCGTCCCGTGTAGCAGGCAAGTAACGGGATCTTCTTTCTCGATTATGACGTGTATTCCAGAGGAGACTCCTGTGCCACCGTTGCATGTTTTAAAAGTGATGAAGAAATGTTATAGTTTTGTTGTGGTGCTTTGAGGAGAAGATTTTCATGCTTATGTGGTGGCGATATCGGGAGATCCCTTGACGAACATGAAAAGTACTGTTTTTTGGGGATGTTATGTCAACTCTAATTAAAGATGAGCGGATTTGTTGTAGCTCTTGTATAAATATATGTTGGTTTTTGTAGCATTTTTTACAATTAGATATGACATTTGTAGATGATGATAATGTATTTCCTTGCTTCTTCGACAGTTGTTGTGGCTTCTCAATCATACAAATTCTTCTAAGGATCGTACCCTTATGAGGTTTTACAGTGGAGACCTACTTGGGCTTGTCTTCCAGCGACATGGTAGCTTCTTATCTAGTCTTGCCTTCTGGGCTTGATTTTCAGTGGCAAGGTTGAAAGGAGAAACCATTGAGGATGTAAGATCAGTTCTGAATTCTATAACCGGAGATGCTCGATGGTATTAACTCATAATTAACAAAGTCATATGAAATCCACTTATAATGGTTGAACTATCCTAGGTTGTTGGTCGAAGCTTTTGCTTGACGACTGTAACATGTTATGGAAGAGATCGAAGGAAATCCACAAAGGAATTTTGACCTATCTGAAGCTATACGTCGAAGCATTTGCTTGACAACTATAGCCTGTAATGGAAAAGGTCGAATCGAGTCCCCCAGGGATTGATTAATCCCAAAATGAGGTATCAGAGATGCTCTATGTTTCTTGAGATTGGGGTGTAGGTTGCAATGGACCGTATGTTTTCTTAGAAATATAGTTGCAGTCATAGTCAAGAAAAATGTTTGACAACTTGTCAGTTGTTGCTTTTTAAACTTTTGCCCCTCAGCGGTGGCGTTTTCCATGTGAGCTTGTAAAATAGATTATGTGTGGAGCCTTGAAGAGATCAGCTTCCTGATCTGGTTTAAGAGGAATTTCAATACGATGAGGGATGCTGAGGAAACATTTTTTGCAGTGAAGATTTCCTCCCAGTACATGAGCGATTTTCGCAGGCTTGTGATATGAATGAAATATGTGATGACTTCCCCACCACAGTCGTGCGTGAGATGTTGACATGAACAACATTTTGAGACTGCAGTGAAAAATTGCCCCCCCCCCCCCCTTCCCCCCCCCCCCCCCCGCAGCCAGGAAGAAGTTGTGACATACTTTGTGTCTGTATAGGATGCAAGAAGACAGCCCCACTACAATCGTGCCTAGCACGTTGACGTGAATGAACTTTCGAGCTTGTAGTGAAGGCTGCCCCCCACATTGAAGAATGCTTTGGAGATGATCTTCAAGAAGCAAAGAAGATTCCTTTGTCAATTGGATGATCTACATCATTAGGAAATGAAGTAGGGGCTCGGTGTCTTAAAGTTTCGGACAATGTCAAACGGGAGTTCGTTTCCCACAGACGACGCCAAACTAATGTGTGCTAGAAAATTCGCAACGGTAGAGTAACACACTATCATCTTAGCGTTGTACAAAAGTTCAGCACACACACAGATGAAAGAGAAACAAGCGGTGATGACTCCAGAAGTTTTTAAGTGAAAAACCAGTAAGGGAAAAACTTCGAGGCCTGTCCCGGTTGCGGAAATTTACTATTGATTGCTGATTACAGGAATCCCTTGTCCCACAGACCGGAATTGGTAACTATATTTTTTAGATTATAACGTCGACTGACGACATCTGGTTGGTGGTGATCAATGGTGGTTATTGATAGTCTATGACAGTTGTCAGAGGTCGGCGGTGGTCGGCGGTGGTCGACGACGGAGGTTGGCAGTTGTGCTGAGCTGCAGCTTCTCCTAAAGGCCTCAGACTTCCTCACTAGACTTCAGCCCCCTTTCATGTGAGGTGTGGGGGGACTATTTATAGTGTTCTGAATGTCTTTATTGCAGGAGTATGAAGCATTTTGATCGGATGGTCCGGAGAGCTTCCCCCGATCATACAACATTTAATAGATATTTGAGTGCATTAATGATGTCTGAATTGAGTGATTTTAGGCTTGTTAGATTTGTCTTGTAGAGACGCTCGATTCGAGTATAAAATTGTCATATACAACAACTGTTTGACCTTCCAAATGTGTCCGAAAATCATCTAAGTGTGATTCAATGAGTTGATCTGGGCTTGATTTGACTCGAATTGGGCTAGTTTTTATATCATTAGGTCCGTTTAATCAAGCCGGTCAGTTTGACTATAAGTTTACTGAAATCGGAGCTCTGGATGACTTTTTTTCAAGATTTGAATGTTTCCTACTTAAAATATCGTCTCGAGATTCATGTTGGAAGATGAAAATTTGTTGGTGACGTATCAAGTTTAAATATAGATTTATTAAAATCATATCTTAAATGGTCCTGAATTATAAGTTTGAATATTTAATCTAATTCAAAATGCATTAAAACTCGTGCCAAAATGATGAAATATCAAATATTAGAAATATCAAATATTATTATTATACAAAAGATTTTGTGATAATTGAATTATGAGTAGGTAGTTGTACAAAGCAAAGCTTATGTAATTTTGAATATTGTGTAGCCCCCACTTACATATATGCATGTAGGTAGTTGAACAAAGCAAAGCTTATATAATTTTGAATATTGTGGAGCCCCACTTACATATATGCCTGCATGGTTAATATATTTGTTGAGTACTGTGGATCTCGGACTTACATATATAGATATTTTCATGCATGCATGCATGGTTGATACGTTTGTTGAGTATTGTGGAGCCCGATCCACTTCCTTTAATTGGTTATCTCGACACCTACGAAAATCACTTGAAGTTTATTTCCTTATGTATTTTTTTCATTGTTTAAACTTTGTCGCCTCTCTCTCTCTCCAAAATTGAACTCCCTCCCCTCTCCTCTTCACGACAAGGAAGAAAGGCCCGCCTTCCCGTTTCGTGAAATAAGAAAATTTGGTGGAAGAGCAGGCGTGCGAACCAAAATCTGGATGAAGACCCGAGCATCAACAACCATAGGGGTTTCGACTACTTCTAACTTGTCGAGTATTCTCCTTCTCCGTTCCAAATCTCGGAAGGCTTGCAGCTGCGAGAGTTAGGTCACGGGTGATAACAGAAGCAGTTCCGGGAAAAAGGATTTGTAGGCGGCAGATCTAAGAGAATAGAGAGAGAGAGAGAGGGAGAGTTGAATCTATTCGTGTAACTCGGTTGAAACTGTGTAATCCACAAGACAATAAAATTCATTGTAACTTCGTGGATATAGACAATTTATCAATCCACGTAAACTTGCCTATTATTGTTTTGCAATTTTATTTTTTCCATTTTTTGCTTTATTGCCGTCATTTTTTACAACAAATACATGATACACCAAATAATGCAGTATTTTATGTTTATTTCTGTGATATTGCACTTTAAAGAAGAGTATTTTCATGTTTTTATTGTAGGTCTATTAATTTTAGGCATTTGGAGCAAATATTGTGCTGGAGCCCGTTCCTGCCTCCCGCCTTCCAATCCCGCTGCCGCGAAGCTTCCGTCTCCTCCAGTGTCGTGAAAACTGTGAACTGCTCCCGCTCCTATTTTAGCGAAGAATCGCGTCTCCCGCCTCCCACTCGATAGAACTTTTCCCGCTTTTCTTGTTTCCGCGAAGCGAAGCATCTCTTCGCTCCCTTCTGTTCGTGATAAAAAGACTTCAGACGGCTCTCCTTATAGTTTAAGAAGTCACGGTGTTCTTCTTCGGGCTTCCTCAAGATAGAAGGAAGGAAAGTGCAAGAGGCAGTTCTTTGCCGTGAAGGAAGAAGAAAGAATAAGAAGATTGTTCTTCCTTCACTTCTTCTCGGTGGCTTGTGGCAGAAGAATATTCCTACCAAGTCTTTAATTCCTCGTTAAGTGTTTTGTCTGGACTTATTTTGGATGAAATCAGTACCAGTTCTATTAAATTTGCTTTGTGGAGATGTTGAGCTTAAATATAAATTTATTAAGATCATATCTTAGAAGGTCCTAAATTCCAAATTTAAAGTATTTACTCAAATTCAAAATGCATTAAAACTCGTGCAAAAATGTTGGAATATCAAATATTACATAAAATATTTTGTAATAATTGAATTATGGGTAGGTAGATATACAAAGCAAAGTTTTCTGTTAAAATATATCGGACTTGCATATATAGATACTTTCATGTATGCATGCATAGTTAATACACACTCATTAATAATGTTGAGCGGCTTGTGAAAGGCTACGGAGGCCGCACCTACGTTCAACGACGTGAATTGCACGTAATTATGTTTTTTTTTTTTTTTTTTTTTTTTTTTTTTGTTCTGTTTAGCTCATCCAAGTCAGTATCCTCACCTACAAATATTTGTAGGTAATATTTTCCCCAAGTTTAGCAGTTTTCTAAGGTCATAGAAGACTTAAAGTTCCCTTATTAAATGATAGAATATAGGAAAAATGATGCGGTAATGAATGGGTGTTTATACGATCACAACAGCCTTCATATCTTCAAGAATATTGGTAAAGAAGCTTTTGATTATAATTTTTTTATTACTTCAAGAATGATCGTTACTGTTACTAATTCTTCTTCAAGGAGTATTCCTATAGACAATAATATTGTGTATTGTCCTCTTCCTCAAGGATCCCTCACATCTCTTAAACCTGTGAGCTCCATCTCCTCCACCTTTCCCATGGCTTCCTATTCACTCTTGTTATACGAAGTTCAACCTAATCCTTTCACTTCCTCATTCATAAAACACTTTCACGCCTCCCTCGTGTTAAATGAGAAAATTACATAAAATACTTGCACAAATACGTGTTTTTATACATATCCATCCTCATAAATTGTGTTATTTGTTATGTTATGTGGAGGAAAATCCTAGGATAAAATCAAAAATATTTGGAGAATTTTATTGGAGCGCCCTTGCATTATGCACGATTTTTTACGTGGATTTTTCCAAGTAGTTAGTCTTGGCGTAAATTTTCTAGTGCCAGAGTCCAGCGTCTCAGCAACATTACTTCAGAACTGCGATATGATTTATGCCAGATAAAAGGAACGGGACCGAGAGCTTCATGCTTAAACTTCATAATTGAGTGTTGAGGAGCCAAATTCATGAATTTGATCCCACGGCAGTGGCGGCGGCGACTGTCGGATGACATGTATTGTGGTTTGTCTTGTCCGTGATGATTCACCATCTGTCCGATGGTCCAACATTCATTGGATAACAAAAGTTCCTTGTCTTTTCAGTGATGATTCACCATCTGCCCGATGGTCCAACATTCATTGGATAACAAAAGTTCCTTACTCAGGAATTAAAGATCAATGATAATATCTAGCCGACTTAATGAATTTTGCTAGCCCAAAGCCAACAGAGCTCAGTGGACCAGTAATGTCGGCTCAGTTTAGCCGACATAATTGAAGCCAATTAATTTTAGCAGACCAAATCAGAAAACAACCGAGCCACAATATCACTTATGTAAAGTACCTAAAATATTCTATAACTCCCCCACCTTAAAGCATAAGTAAACATATAATTTCACATTTTACACCACAATCCTCTTTAAATAAGGAAATAATTTTATAAGAACGGGCTCATTAATGGAATATTTTAGTGTTTATTAGTGTGCATTCTTCATCTGTCTCTCTCTACTTTCTTTCTCTCACATATGTAAAACCATTTCTTATGACCTTGCACGCATAAGTAAACATATAACTTCACATTTTACACCACAATCCTCTTTAAATAAAGAAATCATTTTATAAGAACGGGCTCATTAATGGGATATTTTAGTGTTTATTAGTGTGCATTCTTCATCTGTCTCTCTCTACTTTCTTTCTCTCACATATGTAAAACCATTTCTTATGAACTTGCACGCGTCTGGAGGAATGGAATCAATTGGCTAACTCGAGTTGAGTACCATGGCCAATTTATGAATTAGATCCTCAAGTCATGGCATCCGTCGAAGATGCTCAATCTATTATCGGTTGACGCGTTCCTCCTCTAGGATTAACTATTCAATAGTGTCGAAGCAATGATCTTTTTAAATTATAGTTGCCACCGCTCGCCGTTAGAGTAAATTATTTAACTTATAGTTTAATAATTAAAAATATACAATAAGAAACTTCTCATTATGAAATTCATCAAACCAGCCACTTATTCATTCTTAAAAACTGCTCGACATTGCAAGCAAATGACGAAGCAAAGTTCACACAAAATTGAAGCTTCAACCATATTACCCATTGAAGCGCACATAATTTGTCAGCTAATCAACCAGAAAACTTATATTAATTCGGTCGCAATGGCAGCGGGAGTCCTCGCAAATCCCAAGCACGTTGCAATACCATTTGGAAGCTTTAAACATTATATAATTTTTTTTGTGAAAGATATAGAATACTTTAGGTATACATGTCCCTATTTAAAGGATTTTGGGTGTTGTAAAATTAGCTTATACAAGGAACAGATGAATAAAACACATTTGCATCATACACCGAAATGCACCAAATACATCCTTATCTAATTAGCTTTAATATTACGGCATCCTCCTCCCCTCGTGCATCATTCTCTAATGCTCTTAAAAAAAAATTTATGGTATAACCCAACGATAAATTGAATGGAGCAATTAATTTTTTTCATACTCTTAATAACTTCTCTAGATATTTAGGAGTTCATCCGTTTGATTTTGTAATTTAAAAATTAAAAAAACGAAGGGTTTAGGAGATAGCACTGGATTGAACTGGGCATAAAATCCCTATTTTGGAGGAATGGATCGCAATCATAGTTCGTCCCTGCCACGATTTTTGCTCTCACGCCACTATGATAATCAATCGTAATTAATCACCATCCGTTTCCACGAAGATTCTTGTGTCATCACACAATTATAGCATTCAAAATTAATCAAATCAACTTATAATATTATTACTATTACCTTGAAAAAAAAGGATGAAACACACCATTTACAACATCGCTAAAATGATATAGATGTAAAATTTGAAATTTATATACTGGATATGTAAATACATAAAAGTTTTATGGTATGTAATAAAATTTTGTATTAAAAAAAAAAAACTTCTAATTAACCGAACAAGTCATGTATGCACAGACAAAGTTCACGGAAGATTGAAGCTTCAACTAAATTACTTAGTCAGGCACACATAACACATCTAATTAACCAAAAAGAAAACTGTTTAACTAACAGCAGCAAGACTTAAAGCATCTGCAGATGGAGAAGTTGTCGCACTCCCCACTATTCAAGCCTAATCCAACACAACCAGCTCTGCATTTTTCACTGTCAAAATTTTTTGAGCATTTTGTGAAATAACGTACATTATAACCACAGGGCATGCAACATTCCGCTCCCGACGCCATCTCGCCTGCACAATCATTCAGAGTCATATCCATGAAGATAACAAAACAGAGAAAAGATTCAGTGAAAAAAACTTACAGGAAGAAGAGAGGAGAAGAATGAGAAAAATACACCGAAGGAATGCCTTCTTCAGCTCCACGCTGCCTTCTCTTATTGATTCTACATTAGATTATGGAGTTTATATATATAGATGGGAGGAGGAGAAAAAGAAACACTAAACCGGAAAGAATAATAATAGTTTATTATCATGTGGTAACACAATTTTATCAAATTTGGCGTAATATAGTATGCTGGTTTTATTGATTATAAATATATATATATAATATCATTTTTTTCTTTTTTCAATTAAAAAAATCTATTTTTAAATTACATCCTTCATTTTATAATAAATTATTAGTTTAAAAATTATCTTGAATCTTAATTGAAAACAATTTTTCTGTACGCACAGAAATATCTGAAAAGAATCTAATTTTTCTTAAATTGAAAGAATCTTACAACATAAAAATCTTGTAATGAATCAAAATAATTTACTATATAAATAAAATATATTTGACTAAAAAAAATTTGTTGTATAGTATTTTATACCGTTCCTTCTATTTTGAACTAAATTTAATTAGTTGCAATTGTCAGCGCTGAATTAGCTTTTAATGGAGATTTTTAATACTTTTTTGTGCTTTTTAATATTTTGTTACCTGCGTTATTTAAAATTGCCTTTAAATTAGCGCTCTTAAATTATTTTTAACATTGATAAAGAAAATTTGATGAAAACATTTGTAGTGGGGTTTAAGAGTCATACCTAATTTTTGAGACGGGCGTTTTATCCTAAATGTTATCCATATTGATTTTTTAGCACGCGATAATTTTCTAAATATTTAAGGGTCAAAATGAATTTGAAATTAAATAATGTTCGGCATGTTGGATTCTTTTTGTTTTATCTCTTAAATTTAACTATAAGCACTTAAATTTTAGGGAATATTTGTACTCCCAATTAATGCACCAAGCCTTTAATTCCGCATTAAATATTTGATCAGGACTTATTTTGGATGAAGTCGTTTTCACTTTCATATAATTTGTATTGTCGAGATGTTTGATTTAAATATTAATTTATTAAAATCATATCTTAAAAGATCCTCATTTCTAAGTTAGAATATTTAAAAATGCATTAAAGCTCGTGCCAAAATGATGAAATATCAAATATTATATAAAAGATTTTGTGAGAATTGAATTATGAGTAGGCAGTTGTAGAAAACAAAGCTTATGTATTTTTTAGTATTGTGGAGCCATGGCTTACATATATGCGTGCATGATTGATATATTTGTTGCATATTGTGGAGCCTGGACTTACATATATAGATATTTTTATGTATGCATGCATGGTTTTTACATTTGTTGAGTATTGTGGAGCCCCTATCTCGGCTCCTACGAAAGTTACTTGAAGTTTAATTCCTTATGTATTTTTTTTCTTGTTTAAGCGTTGCCACCTCTCTCTCTCCTAAATTGAACTCCTGCCTCTCTCCTCTTCGCGACACAGAAGAAAGGCCCGCCCTCTTGTTTCGTGAAGTAAGAAATTCTGGTGGAAGATAAGCGTACGAACCGAAATCTGGAGGAAGACACGAGCGACAACAACCTTAGGGGTTTTGGCTACCTCTACCTCGTCGAGTCTTCTTCTTCTCCGTTCGAAATCTCAGAAGGCTTGCAACTGTGAGAGTTAGGTCACGACGATGACAGAAGCAGTTCCAAGCAGAAGAATTTGTGGGCGGCAAATCTGAGGGAAAAGAGAGACAGTTGAATCGTATTCTTGTAATCCTGTTGAAACTGTGTAATATTCAAAGCAATAAAATCTTTTGCAACTCTGCGAACATATGCAATTTGTCAAACCTTGTAAATCTGTGTGTTATTATTTTGTGATTTTCTCGTTCAATTTTTTGCTTTAATGCGGTCGTTTTTCACAACATATACACTCACATTAAATGGCGTTGAGCGGCTTGTGAAAGACTTTGGTTTAAACAGAAGTTGAGGAGTGCTTATTTGGTCCGGAAGCCGCACATACGTTCAACGAGGTGGATTGCACGTGAGTATGTTTTTTTTTTTTTCCCTCTTTAGCCCATCCCAGTCAGTATTTGCACCTACAGATATCTGCAGGTATATTTTCTGGAAGTTGGGTCTTTCTAAGGTTATAGAAGACTTAAAGTTCCCTTATTAATTGATTGAATATAGGAAAAATGATGGCTTAATGAAGGGGAGTTTATACGATCACAGCAGCCTTCATATCTTCAAGAATATTGGCAAAGAAGCTATCGATTATTTTTTTTTTACTACAAGAATGATCGTATACTGTAACTAATTCTTCTTCAAGGAATATTCTTACAGACAATATTAGTGTGTATTGCATACTTGATGGTCATTTTTCTCCATTTTTGGATGTGGGAGTTAAGTATGACCCTCAGGACTGAATAATCTGCACAGAATAATTCACTATATTTGAATGAGATGGGTTTTTCGTTTAGTTTTGTTGAAATTATTTAGTAAGATCTTATTTGAATGATTTAAGTATGACCCTTGGGATTGAATAGTTTGCACTATATTCACCATACCATCACAAATCAATTGTCATCTGTTGAAATTGATTTTGATGATGAGATACGTGCTATGTTATTGTTCGCTTCATTATCAAACAGCTGGGAAGCCATGGGAATAACTGTTAGTAATTCTATAGTAATTATAAACTGAAATATGATGTTATTCGTGCTTTGATCTTGGCTGAGGAAGTGCGCAGGAAAGATTCTGGCGAGATCTTAGGTTCGAGTTCAGCACTAATATTGGTTCTAGAGGGAGATCATAGGACGAGAACTCAAACAGAGGAAGATCAAAATCAAAGTCTGGTCAGCAGGTAATCTGCTAGAATTGTGGCAAAGTTGGCTACATAAAAAGAAATTGCAAAAATTTGAATAAGACGAAGAATGATATCGCTAATGCTGTAACTAAAGAAGTACATGATGCACTATTACTGACGGTTCACAGTTCTGTTGATAATTGAATACTGGATTTAGGGGCTTCTTTCCATACATCTACCAGGTGTTAATGCAAAACTATGTTGCAGGTGACTTTGGGAACGTGTATCTTGCTGATGGAGCAGCTCTAAGCGTGGTGGGGATAAGAGACATTGATATTGCTCTCCCTAATAGGAGTAAATGGACTTTGCAAAAGGTCAGACACATTCTTGAGTTGAAGAAAAACCCCATTTATGTTGGGTAGCTCGCTGAGGCTGATCATTCAGTAGTGTTCTCAGATAGCTCCTAGAATGTTACAAAAAGGGGCACTAGTGCTGGCTCGGGGTAAGAAAATAATTTCGCTGTTTATGAATACTGGTTTGATTAACAGGGTTGATACTACCACTCCAGAGAGCATAACAAAGTTGTGGCATTGTAGACTTGGTCACATGAGTCAAAGAGGTTTGAAAGAACTTCAGTCAAGAGGCATGCTACCAAAACTGAAGTTTGTTAATCTCAGCATTGAGAGTTGCATTATGGGGAAACTGAAAGAGGGCATCTTCTTGAAAAGTGGTAGAGCGCCAGAGGCAAGAAAACTGGATCTTATACACACAAATAGAGCTGTCAAAAAAGCTCGTTGTTCGCGAACAGTTCGTGTTCGATTCGTCAATGAGTTCGTGTTTGATTTGCTCGATAAGTAAACGAACGAACGTGAATAAATTTTTTTCGTTCAGTTAGTTAAATGAACCAAACACGAACAGTGATACGTTCGTTCGTGTACGAATCGTTATTGTTCGAAATATAAAAAAATTTAAAATAATTATATATAAAAAATTTATGATATTTTAAAAAATTAAATTTTATAAATTATAATATATAATAAATTAATAATAATAATATATTAATATAGTATATTAGTAATATACTAATATAGATATTGTATATTTTTATAATATAAGTTATATAATTAATATAATATATTATTTATGTATATTAATATTAGCGATGTCAAGCCGGCTCGTCGTTCGCGAACAACTCGTGTTCGTCTCGTTTAGCGGCTTCCACAACAAATTCAGAAACGAACACAAACAGTGACTTCACGAACAATTTCAAACACGAGCTTATTTCAAACAAACTAAATTTCAAACGAACCGAACACAAACTTAAGGTCTGTTTGTTCGTGTTCGGTTCGTTTACACCCCTACACACAAATGTGTGGGGACCTTCTCCAGTGGCATCTCTAAAAGACCCTCGAACAGACTCTCGTTACTATGTCACATTCATTGATGAATATAGCAGAAAGGTATGCATTTATTTCTTGAAGCATAAATCAGATGTATTTAATGTGTTCAAGACTTGGAAGGTCATGGTTGAGACAGAGACAGACTTAAAACAACAATGTTTAAGGTATGATAATGACAGTGAATATATTGATGGTGGATTCAAGGTGTATTGTGTAACTCAGGGAATTTGAATGAAAAAGATCATTCCTGAGACACCACAGCAAAATGGTGTTGCGGAGTGCATGAACAAGACAATTATTGAGCGGGCTAGAAGCATGAGACTGCATGTCGGACTACCACCAACTTTTTGGTTAGAAGGGGTCAGCACTATAGTTTACTTGATCAACAGAAAGTCATCTGTTCCATTATAATGTAAATAACCTGACGAGGTCTGGAGTGGGAAAGAAGTCAAATTTTCTCACATTAAGACTTTTGACTGTCTCTCTTATGTTCTTATTAATTCTGAGACTCGTAGCAAGCTCGAGACTAACTCAAAGAAATGTTATTTCATTGTCTATGGAAACGAGACAATTGGTTATCATTTCTGGGATGATCATAATAAAAAGATCATAAGAAACAGGGATGTGATTTTTAATGAGTAGATCATGTACAAGGACAAGGTTGTTACCGTTTCTGAAGCAGCTAAAGATGAATCTAAGATGGTTAGATTTGATGATCTACTAGATGTCACAATGCAAGGCAATGATGGAACTGTTGAGGAGAGTGGGTATGGGCACTCATTCCTATTGTTTCGAATTCAGCTTCAGAGCTGTCCACCATAACAACTACAGTTCACAAGTCAGTCAGGAATAGACGTTCTCCTCAACGTTAATCACCGACCATCAACTACATTCTGCTGATAAATAATGAAGAACCAAAGAGTTATGAAGAGATCTTGCAATATAAAAATTCGAGCAAGTGAGAGCTGGCCATGAAAGAGGAGGTGGATTCCAGACTTGGGAGCTAACAAAACTTCCACCAAAGAAAAAGACATTTCACAACAAGTGGGTATACCGGGTGAAAATTGAGCATGATGGCAGTAAGAGGTACAAGGCAAGACTTATTATAAAAGGCTTTCAGCAAAGTCAGGAGGTTGCCCAAGCAGTTGAAGTTGTAAGCAGATACATTAGTAACCCAGAAAAGAGCTTGGAGGTACAAGACTATGTTGACGCTAATATGTTTAGTAAAAGTGTTACACATAAGAAACTGAAGTTTTGCGCATCTCTAGTTGGTCTTCTAGCTTGAAGACTGAGACTTTGAGTTGTAGAGTGTTGACCTCACTTTTGGTTGAGGTCTAG
>NW_018164577.1:0-35819 GCF_001263595.1 Phalaenopsis equestris
TGAGAAAGCTTCCAACTTGTTCTACAATAAACATTATGATTTTTTGAATGGATCCCTGAACATGTAATGAGCTAATATATTAACTTGGGTGGACTTCGGGAAGTAGGAGTTATGAATTTTAATCTTAGCAGCTTAAGTTGTCTGGCTTGCTTTAGTTTTTGCAGTTTTGTTTTTTCTGCTTATACTCTACTAATGCATTGCATTGTGCAATTGTTTCCGCTGATTTGCAACCATCAATAATTTATATGATAATTCAAATTTTATTTTAGAACAGTAAGTAATCATTGCACTGCCAAATGCTTTGAACTTATGAAAAGGGGGATGTCTTATGCAATGTGGCAGATTGGGATTAGTGCTCCTCAGGGTAGTGGCAAAACAACACTTGTTTTTGCTCTGGAGCACCTTTTCCGTCGCACTGGCAGGTAGGATGCTGCAGTCAGTTGTTAAGCTGTGAGTACACTGACAAACTAACGAGTGAATGCCGCTACATTGTCAATTGATGATTTCTACTTGACAGCAGATGGGCAGGTATAAATATTGAAACCAGATTCATTAGTTTTTGTCTTGTTTCTTTGTGTTCTTCTTCTCTTTCCATTTCTGCTGATGCTGTAATCGTCCTTACAGGCCAAATTAAGGAGCCAAAACCCTGGAAACGCTCTGTTGGAGGTTTTGAAATTTATTTTTTTTCTCGAGCGTTATGCTAATGAGTAATTCATCAGGCAATAATTTTGTGAATTGCTCCTGGTTTGGATGATTCTTCGTTGTCAGAATTTTTTTGATTGCATATTTTATGTATGCCGCTCTCATTGATATTAAAGAAGGATACAACAGACGGCAGGAGATCATCTCCAACACCCAAATACAATGCACACCAAAAGAAAACTTGAGGAAACCTCCACCACACATAAAAGCACAGTTCAACGCACTCCCTAGATGAAGGGATAAATGAACAGCAGGAGGATGTTAGAAAAGTTTGGAAATGAACATTTGGTCTTCTCTTCATTTCAGTTTCGTGGGAATGCTGGAAGCCATGACCTGCAATTCTCTGTAGATACACTCACAGCTCTAAAAGAACTAACAAAATCAGGTGTCGCATCTCTCACATTCTTTTGAGCCTTCAGTTGTTGAAGTCTTGGAAACTCTCTTACGATTGCTATAATCTTATAATGTTGTTTAGGCATGAAGATGAAGCTGCCACGGTATGATAAGGTAAGCATGAATGATCACCAAGTCTTCTGCTGGCAAGAGGTTTCTTTGAATTGTTTGGCCATCTGTTGCATTATTTGTAGTCTGCTCATGGAGGGCGAGGTGACAGGGCTGATCCTTCAGATTGGCCAGAGGTTGAAGGTCCTCTAACGGTATAATAATGCAATAGTAACATATATAATTATAATTTAATAACTTAATGAATGAAATGTTGATTAATATCCGGGAACTATAGCATGAATGCATTTTGCTGAAGAGAAATGTTATTTTCTGCTTTCTATAGGTGGTTCTTTTTGAAGGTTGGATGCTTGGCTTTAAACCTCTCCCTGGTGATGTTGTCAAAGCAGTAGACCCACAGGCAAGTTGCTTGTAAAAACCAACTCTCACCATTGGATTCTTTCTAACCTTTTTTTATCTATTTTCTGGGCACATATCCTGATATAATTCTATTTTTCCAGCTTGAAAGCGTAAACAGAAATCTTGAATCCTACTATGATGCATGGGACAGGTTTGTGAACATATGGATAATCATCAAGATCAAGGATCCTAGTTGTGTTTATCAGTGGAGATTACAGGTCTGTCTTATTATTATTATTATTATTATTTTTTTTGGTGTTTTAAACAGTGGAGGAAGGACTGTCCTTTTCTATGTTTTTGCACTTTATTCAAATTTTAGCTAAATTTCAGGCTGAAGTGGCAATGAGAAATGATGGGAAACCTGGAATGTCCGACGAGGAGGTGTGTCTCTTCTATTCTTTACCTTTTCCCCTTAATGGTATTAGTGCATATTTAGACAAGCAAAATTATGTTCAACATAGCTGAAGCTTTGCACCATTACACTCTGTGCCATCAAACTTGATAAACAATAGGATGGGTCAAATGCATAATTTATTTTACTATAGAAAACTTTTGGGTAGGTTTGCTTAACCAAATTTTGATCAAGATGAATTTTTAAATTATTGAATCTGGTTTGAGATACATCCAATACATGAGGAATTACAAAAAAAAATGATTACATTTATCTCAAAACCAATGCAATAATATTGAAACTAAAAGTTTAGTAATCAATTACTTCTCTTTTACTGATTTTACCCATTGAATAAGGCTGGATGCTATTTCTTTTGATTGGATATTATTTCAGGTCTTGGATTTTGTGTCTCGGTATTTACCTGCCTATAATGCATATCTTCCAACCCTGTATTCTGAAGGGCCAAGGGATTTCTTCGATAAGGAACGGCTTCTAGTAATTGATATCGATGAAGGGAGAAATCCCGTATCAGAGGTTTGAAATTTAATGTAATTTAACATTCTGGAACCACACATAAAAGCACAGTTCAACGCACTCCCTAGATGAAGGGATAAATGAACAGCAGGAGGATGTTAGAAAAGTTTGGAAATGAACATTTGGTCTTCTCTTCATTTCAGTTTCGTGGGAATGCTGGAAGCCATGACCTGCAATTCTCTGTAGATACACTCACAGCTCTAAAAGAACTAACAAAATCAGGTGTCGCATCTCTCACATTCTTTTGAGCCTCCAGTTGTTGAAGTCTTGGAAACTCTCTTACGATTGCTATAATCTTATAATGTTGTTCAGGCATGAAGATGAAGCTGCCGCGGTATGATAAGGTAAGCATGAATGATCACCAGGTCTTCCGCTGGCAAGAGGTTTCTTTGAATTGTTTTGCCATCTGTTGCATTATTTGTAGTCTGCTCATGGAGGGCGAGGTGACAGGGCTGATCCTTCAGAATGGCCAGAGATTGAAGGTCCTCTATCGGTATAATAATGCAATATTAACATACATAATTATAATTTAATAGCTTAATGAATGAAATGTTGATTAATATCCGGGAACTATAGCATGAATGCATTTTGCTGAAGAGAAATGTTATTTTCTGCTTTCTATAGGTGGTTCTTTTTGAAGGTTGGATGCTTGGCTTTAAACCTCTCCCTGGTGATGTTGTCAAAGCAGTAGACCCACAGGCAAGTTGCTTGTAAAAACCAACTCTCACCATTGGATTCTTTCTAACCTCTTTTTATCTATTTTCTGGGCACATATCCTGATATAATTCTATTTTTCCAGCTTGAAAGCGTAAACAGAAATCTTGAATCCTACTATGATGCATGGGACAGGTTTGTGAACATATGGATAATCATCAAGATCAAGGATCCTAGTTGTGTTTATCAGTGGAGATTACAGGTCTGTCTTATTATTATTATTATTATTTTTTTTTTTTGGTGTTTTAAACAGTGGAGGAAGGACTGTCCTTTTCTATGTTTTTGCACTTCATTCAAATTTCAGCTAAATTTCAGGCTGAAGTGGCAATGAGAAATGATGGGAAACCTGGAATGTCCGACGAGGAGGTGTGTCTCTTCTATTCTTTACCTTTTCCCCTTAATGGTATTAGTGCATATTTAGACAACCAAAATTATGTCCAACATAGCTGAAGCTTTGCACCATTACACTCTGTGCCATCAAACTTGATAAACAGTAGGATGGGTCAAATGCATAATTTATTTTACTATAGAAAACTTTTGGTTAGGTTTGCTTAACCAAATTTTGATCAAGATGAATTTTTAAATTATTGAATTTGGTTTGAGATACATCCAATACATGAGGAATTACAAAAAAATGATTACATTTATCTCAAAACCAATACAATAATTTTGAAACTAAAAGTTTAGTAATCAATTACTTCTCTTTTACTGATTTTACCTATTGAATAAGGCTGGATGCTATTTCTTTTGATTGGATGTTATTTCAGGTCTTGGATTTTGTGTCTAGGTATTTACCTGCCTATAATGCATATCTTCCAACCCTGTATTCTGAAGGCCCAAGGGATTTCTTCGATAAGGAACGGCTTCTAGTAATTGATATCGATGAAGAGAGAAATCCCGTATCAGAGGTTTGAAATTTAATGTAATTTAACATTCTGGAATCTAACATTTAGGCTTGCCTAATGATATAACCATGCCAACTGTTCATCATCAAATGTATTCAATCGTTTCGATATAACCATCCAAAGTGTCAATCATTCTCATTATGTTTTAAAAATGATAATATGTTTAATGTTCTTAACCTATTAGTTAATTTGTTTCATGTCAATATGTATATTAGTATTTTGAAGATAATTAGAATTACTAGTTCTAATAAAAAGTTTAGTTATTCACGTGTTACATTATTTAATAATTTTATGTAAATTTCATATTTTGCTAACTAAATATTAATTGAAGTCATAAGCATAATTTAAAAATAAATTCAAGCACAATAATTTGATTAAAAATCATTATATTCTCTTCTTTCACGCACATCGTACGCAAGGATAGCTGCCTTTGGCTCCCTTTCCTCTTTTTCTATATGGGAGCACAACACATATGTTTGACCCCTTCCTTCTTCTTGATCACGGACCAACCCGACACCGTATGTCGCTATGATGTCACTTCCTCCTTCGATTACGACTAAACCTGTAAGAGACACTCATGCTCCTTTGGCTTCCTCACATGCACACATGAGGTTTACCCATGATTTTAGCTTTCCTTCCCCTCAATAGAGCCTCATACTTGCTCCTATGACTTCCTCTTATTCTTCTTTTATCTTCTTCTTCGCTCTACTAGGGCACAATAGAGATTTTGCTCTCTCGATCTCACTTCTCTCCCTCTCGCTTGTTCTTCTACTTCAAATGAGGGGAAGTGTAGACAGAGCGTTCATTATGATTCATATGAGGGGTTATTCTCTAACCACTGACACTTATTTATTTATTTATTTATTATTATTATTATTATTATTTGTTCCGTTAAAATTTTCAGTTATTACAATTTTCCCTTCTTATAAAATATTATCCTTGAAATTTGGAAATACTTAGTACATAAATAAACATACATCAAATAAAAATTTGTGGATATCTTTCCTGCATCTCAAAGACCTCCCAAGTAGTATCCTCCTTCGATATGTGCTTCCATAAAATCTTCACAAATGAGATCTATCTATTCTGTAACTTCTTCACATCATACTCTAGAATCCTTTTAGGCTCCTAAATTTAAGTCAAATCAACCTAAATATCAACTGAATCTACTGTCAACCTACTAGTTTTATCCACAATATAGTTTCTAAGTGAAAAAATATGAAAAACATTATAAACTCCCTATGTTTGAGCTAGTTAAGCCAATCTGTAAGCTACCTTATCAATCATCTCAATAATCTTAGATGTACCAAAAAATTTGGGGCTCAATCTTCCTATTTTTCCAAATCTTTGCATACCCTTCAATGGACTGACATTGATAAAAACTAACTCTTTAACTTCAAACAACAGGTCTATTCTTGGCATCGTAATATTTCATATGTCTATATTAGCCATCCTTTAAATGTGTCTAATCAGTCTTGCCTTCTCAGTAGCTTCATCAACCAAATCGGCTTCAACACTTTTACTTTCACCTATTATAGCCCAACATAAAGGTGTTCTACACTTCCTTTCATAAAAAATTTCATATGGTTTCATCCTAATGCTAGCTTGGTAACTATTATTATAAGCAAATTCTACTAATAGGATATGTGATTCCCATCCTCCATCAAAATCAAGGAGACATAACTTTAGTAGATCCTCCAAAGTTTGGCTAGTTCTTTCTGATTGATAGTTTGTCTAGAGGTGAAAGGCTATGCTTAAAGTCCATTGAGTGCCCAAAGCTCTCAAACCTTCTACCACAATTTGTAAGTAAACTTGTCATCTCTATCAGAGACAACAGACTTTAGCACTCCTTGCAACCTCATAATTTGACGCACATATAATTTGGTTAATCTCTCTACCGAAACTATCTATTTTATTGGAAAGAAATGGGCATACTTAGTAAATCTATTGATGATTACCCATATAGTAAACCTAATTAAAAAATCCATTACAATCTTCTCCCATTTCCATAATGAAATAGATAAATATTGTAATTGGCTTCCAGGACACTGATGTTCTACCTTTACTAGCTGATATGAAGGATACTTATTCACAAAGTCTGCCACACTTCTCCTTAATCTTGGCCATCAAAAGATTACTTTGAGGTCTTGGTACATTTTATTACTCTCTATATGACAGTATAGTCAGATAAAGATGCTTCCTTCAGAATCTCTCGTCTCAAATCATAACATCTAAAACATAAAACCTGCCTTTATACCTCAATAAACCATCCAGATCTAACACATTCTTCTACAAACTGCATGGACTAATTAGTTCCAAGATTTTTTGAACACTGCTATCTCTTCCTAAAAAATCTTCAATTTAGCCCTTCAAAGTTGACTGCACTACCAATTAATTTAATTGAATTTTACTTTCATCACCATAATTAATTATTGATAGCTTCAACTTCTCTAGGTCCTTAAATAATTGCTTCTACCGAGTAAATAAATATTTCAACTTACTAGAAGCCTTCCTACACAATTCATCAGTAATCATATTTGCCTTCCATAGATGTTACTGAATATCCAAATCATAATCTTTAATAAACTTCAACCATATCCTCTACCTCATGTTTAGTTCTTTCTAAGTGAAAATTTATTTCAAACATTGGTGGAAACTCCATACAGATAGTACCTCTATATTTTAAGTTCAAAAACAACTACTACAAGCTCCAAAACATGTGTGGGATAGTTCTTTTCATGATTCTTCAGTTGTTATGATGCATATGCAATAATCCTTCCATTCTATATTAGTACACAACTCCAACCCCTTCAAGATGCATCGTTAAAAATCTAAAACCCATTAAAATATGAAGGAATAGCCAAAATTGGAGTAGATATTAAGCAAGTCTTTAGCTTCAGAAAAGCCTTTCACAATGATGTAACCATTCAAATTTCATTGCCTTTTCAGTCAATCTTGATAGTGACATAACAATCTATGAGAACGCCACGATAAATCTTTTGTAATAACCAACCAAACCTAGAAAAATCCTGACCTCAATCATAGTAGTAGGTGTAGGCCAATATACAGTAACCTTGACCTTATCAGATACATAGAGATACTGACTTCAAAGATAATGTGCCCATGAATAGTCACATTTTAAGCCAAAGTTCACATTTAGAAAATTTGGCATAAATTATATTCTCCTTCAAAACATGTAGCATAATATGTAAATGATATGTATGACTGACTTCATCTCTCAAATACACAAGAATATCATCTATAAAGACAATCATGAAAATATCTAAAACTACCTGAAGATCCTGATCATCAGGTCAAAAAATAATTGGAGCATTAAGTAGTCCAAATGTCATTACCACAAATTCATAATGCTCATTTCTAATCTTGAAAGCCATTTTAATTATGTCTTCTTCTTTAATCCTTAGTTGGTGATAGCGTTAACTTAGACCAATTTTTAAAAATAGTCAATGCACATCTCAAAGCTCCAATCCTTCTTCTTCAAAAATAAATCTAGAGCCCCCCAAGTTGAGGTTCTAGGACAGATGAACCACTTATCTATCAATTCTTGGAGTTAACTCTTCATTTTTTTATTCTATTCAACCACCCTTCTGTAATGTGCCTTGATTACAAGCAACCTGGCAAGAGTTCAATAATGAAATCAATCTCTCGCACGAGTGGTATCATTGGTAAATCATCTCAAAAAACTTATAGATATTTTATAACCACTAGAATATCACATAAAGGTTATGGTGCATTAGAGGTATCTATTACATGGGCAAGAAAATCTTGATCTTCATGATTCAACAATTTCAAAGCCTTCAAAAAGGTAATTATCATAGATGGCAATCCTCTATCACCATGAAATTTAACTTCAAACTCCCTAAGTGCATTTTTTTTATAGTTTTTCTTTTGTAATCAACAGTGAAATAGTTTATGGACATCCAATTCATGCCTAAAATCACCTCAAACTCTACTAAAGGCAACACAATAAATTACGCCTCAAAATATTTTTGACTAATCATTAATTTAACCTCACATGAATGATTACCTTATAGAATAGTAACTTTGACATTCTAACTGATAGTATCGAAAAAATTGAAATAATATTCAATCACATCACTTTAACTAGTTCATCGACTATAAAACATGTGATGCTCGTGAATCAAATAATACTCTTACTGACCAACTCTAAGGATATTTGATACCTATCACTAAAATCATTACATTAAACATTTAGAGTCGACTAACTAATATATTTAAATTCTTACTCTATTTTATGAATGACATGACATGAATTCTTTGAGGATTAAATTTACAATGGGTTAAAATGTTTAAAAGTGAAACATACTTGTGTAACATCAGTATAATCCTTAGTTACTAGCATGAAAGTGCATATACTCTTTGGTCATTCTACTAAGTTTGGCTTGTATTTGGCACTGATTATGAGGACTGAGCTACCTCAGTCTAATAAAGCTCCTCTGAGGTTGTGCAGCATTGCCACTAAAATCTCTTGGAGCCCATTGACATAATCTTGGACAATTCCTCACTACATGTCCCGACTGGTGGCAACATAATAAAGTAATAGATCTAGACAGACACTCAAACTTGTGAGGGCTTCCATAATTCTCACATTTCTTGGCTTCAAATTAAGTGCCAAAACTGCTAGATTTGTTCTTTTTAACACCTGTTTTTCTTGACCAGAACGAATTCCTGCCCTAAGAGCCTTAAGGAAACCTTGATCCCTCTATTTTTTTTTTAATCTCTCTATCTCTGAGTAGCTTTAGATACAACACAACCCTCATGGCTCTCTCCACCAAAATAGAATAATCATCTATCCTAAGAGGAATCAATGCTTGTCTAATCACATCTCTCAACCCATATTGATGGCACTTTTCTTTTGTATTTGGAATCAACTAGGGTGCATACCTTGATAGCATGGTGAATTATGTTCATACTGCATAATGGATCAATCACCCCATTCCAATCAGATAAATTTGTCCTACATTTGTCTCCTTACAGACATTGGTACAAACTAGATTTTAAAGGTGTTCGTGAATTCATCCCACTGAATCATATGGCTAGCTCTAGCCCCATATTTTTCCTTTACCTATCCTCTCCACCATGTCTCCACTTCTCCCTCTAATGCAAATGTGGTTAGAGTAACCCTTCTCTTAGGAGGACAAGATACCTCATCTAAGATCTTATCAAGCCTCAGCAGTTATTTTTCAGAATCTATCAGACCTCTTTCTCCTCTAAGAAATAGAGGTAATCTCACATCCTCAATTAGTTTTAAGTACTTATCCATCCAACCTCTTCTATCAAAACTAACTTGAGTAAGAGTTCCTAATCAATAGATTCACAACAGTCATCATCTCAAGAAATGCATCCGTACTCACTGTAATTTGTGGGGGTGTATAATTTTCTACCATATCATCTCTAACTTTTTCCTCTTACTTTTACATATTTTTAAAGTAACATAAGAAATATTTTTAATTAAACACAATTTCCATTTATTAATATTACTTATGAATTAATTTAATCATCCTAATGACACTTTTTTTATCATGATTCAACATAAACTGGCTCTGATACCAAGCTTGATAGCTTAGAATTAACTAAGTCAGGAATTGTGATCAAATGGTTAAAATAATTAAATAATTATCTATAGATTTATAAAATCTTCCAATATATAAAAAAAAAACCATCAAAATCTACAAAGTGTAATAAAAACATTCAAAAACAGCAACATAAGCTAAAGTCAACATCTCATACCCAAACTAAACAATATATCAAAATTTGAAGAAAAAAATATAAAGAATTTATCATCATAAATACTTAACAGTAGTGATCCTCCAATAAACTGGGTCTTTCCTATCATATATATTAACCTATAACTTTTTTTTTCCGAAAGACCATTAATTTCAGCAGTAAGTTTGACTTAATGAGCAAATATAATCTTACAATGCATTCAATTATTATGACAATGTTATGCATGAAAGACTGATACACCAAAATAATATATTATTTTAAGTATACATTTTATGCTTATTTTTTGTGATATTGCATTTTAACGAAGGGTATTTTCATGTTTTTGTTGTAGGTGTATCAATTTTAGGAATTTGGAGCAAATGTAGCAAAAATAACGAAATTTAGAGCCAAAACAGTAAATTTTGAGATTCTGACGCCTGAAACGCCACTTTACATAGAGCTGGCGCCTAAAGTGCCAGATTTGGCGCTTGAAGCGCCAAAACCCAGAACAGCATAGTCTTAAGCAAAATGGCACCTGAAGTGTCAAAAACATCTCTTGAGGTACCAGAGACAACTTTTTGCGGATTAAGGCAGTTCGAGACAAATTTTAACTGATTCAATATAAAAATTGAAATTATCGGATCAACTTTGAAAAGATATGAATCAGAAGTATTGAACTGATTCAAGGAGAAAATTGAAATTATCGGATCAATTTTGAAAAGTTATGAATCAGAAGTATCGAACTGATTCGAAGTAGAAATTGAAATTATCGGATCAATTTTGAAAAGATATGAATCAGAAGTATTGAACTGATTTAATATGAAAATTGAAATTATCGGATCAATTTTTCTGAAAGATTATGAATCAGAATTATTGAACTGATTCAGTATGAAAATTGAAATTATCGAATCAACTTTCAAAAAAAAATTTTTCTTTATCATTTATTATCGAATCAACTTTTAATTATTTTCTTTATCATTTAGGTATGCAGAAGGCTTGTGATGTTCAAAACATTCCCTACTAAAAACCACAAACTTGTGAAGCTTCTGATCGACATGGCGCTGTGGAACTCTGCATTAAGGGTTTATTTTCCAGAAATTTACTTATGTTAGGATCATAGCATATGAATGAATGTAGGTTGATAATTAAGTGTAAGGAAAATAAAAACTTTAACCAACCAGAAATCAAAAAAATGAAGCAAACAGTAGCTCACAGTTACCAGTTCAACATATACTCAGTCAAAATTGAAGCAATAGTTAATCATAAATGAAGCAAACAGCAGCTCACGTGTACCACCTCAAATTATATGATGTGCAGCAAAGACAAAAATGCAACATATTTCACGTTCTTTAAGCAGCATCTGTATGACTATATTCATCATTTAAGGGATTTTTACTTGAATGACCTCTAAGACTTTGATTATAACAAGCTAACCATCTTTTCTATTATATCTCACACCAGCCCTCCTGAAACCATTGAATCCCTCTTGAAGTATACCAATACGAAAACAACACAAATAACATTGATTTTTATCACCAAATGGTCTGTCAAACAACAGTTGCAGAATTTACAGTATCATGCATTTGATGAAACAACTTAACAGTGTAAACCACTGATAAGTATCAACAAATGATATCAGCCCACAACAAATGACCCCAAACCACCATCAAGTATCTACAAATGAACCTGAATGCCTTGAATTAGCATGATTCCCCTTCATAATGTTGACTGTGGTTGCCCGAGAAGCTCGAGGCCATCCAAACATGTCGCACATTACCATATAAAATATATAGATCATACAAAATAACCAACAATAAGGCACATTATGTTTAAAGTATGATAAAAAATTTTGATAACCGGACTTGCATCTCAAAGCATTGTCCATCCCCTAAAACTCACATAACTTCTCCAGTATAATATCATAATTTAGCAGATAGTACAATTGTCCGAGATTTGCCTAATTAACTTAAAAACATGAAAAGTTAAGCAAATTAAATTCAAACGTATAAGTTTTAATTGAACTTTAAAATACAAAAAACCAATATGTTTTCAAAATGATAATTCAACATATAAAATATGATAAGTCAGTGACATAAGAGTGACAATAAAGGAATAAGAGGATTATGGTTGGTTTTTAACCACCAAGGCTCAACTATGGTCTTGTCACCAAGCCAATAAGAGTTTTGTTATATATAAAGTTTTAAGGAATTGCCAGGTGAAAACACCAAAGTTTTATTTTCTATAATCATGCTAAAAGTTTTTTTGGAGTGAAGATCTGCTCATCGGAGGTACATTGAAGGTCTCCTGATCTTGAAGCAGGGAACATGCACAGACCTATGGGGGAAAGAGATGGAATATCTTTGAAATCACCTGCGACAAGAAATGGATGAAATAAAAATGTTGTTGTGCAAGTCCCCCTTGTGTGCTATTCTCTAGGAATGTCTTTCTGAATAATTATTTTTCCATTGTTGTTGTTTGTATTCTTGTTGATGATAATGTTCATGCTCACCGTATTTTCTGGAATGTTGAATTTAAATTTGTTATGTAAACCATGTCCAAGGCATACAACAGAAGGACCGAGTGAGAGAAAAAGAGCTAGAGAAAGAGAAAGGAAAAGTGACACTGTGATTGCCCCCAGTGGGGCAAAGTGATGGTGTTCCCCAGATTCTCAGACCCATTTTATATATTACATGAATTTGTTACAAGAGAATGGAAGAGTAATTTTTAAATGATTGTGTGAAAAATATTTACAAATGAACCTCCTTCGCCCTTTATTGGAAAAATATTTTCCTTCGCCCTTTATATGAAAAATATTTTCTTATTTATTGATCATAGATGACATCTAGAAAATTACATCATTGCTCATGGGAGTTACAAGTTATAATGCTATTTGAAGTTACCAGTCATTATGCTCTTGAGCGTTGCCGGTTATTATTGTCATCATTGACATCTTCTTATTGTTGGGTCATTCGGCGATATAGCCAATCGGTCTCTGCTATTATCGACATTTTTTGTACATACAGTATAACCAACTCACTTTTTATCATGCTTTGTACTTTTTCTTTTCTTTTAGCTTTTTTTTCCTTTTTGGGTAATCCAAAACCACTCAAAACCAACATTTAAAAGAAGCAACTCTCTCTAATATAGGGTGTGGGTTCTCTCTTATACACCCAAAATTATTTCACACATAAAAAATATTAATATTTTATCTTTAAAAAGGTGGGCATTAGATTTTATGTATGTATTTAAAAAATAAAATTTAGCCATTAGGTGAGTAAATATATTAGAATTTAATGGCATGCAAAAGGTAGTCAAATAGAATAATCATATTATATTAAAAAAATTATGAGCATAATTTCTCATTTTAAAGATTTATATACATACCGTTCTATGAATTTGCAGATCCAACACCTAAATTTCAATTTCTTACATTCATCTATATTAAAAGTAAAAAGTGTAGAGTTTTTTAATGTGATATTAAGGATTTAAGCAGTATAAAGGAAAAAAAAAGTGTAGTTTAGTTATTAGAAAAGTGAAGACAAAGATATTAAACGTTATGTATGTAAATGCTCATTTTATAAACCCGGTCAACACTCAACTTCTATTATTGTTGGTTGTCATAAGCTTCTTGATAAATTACATGCTTGGATCATGGTTGGGAACATAAATCTTATTATGTTGTTAGCAAACCGCAACTAATCAAAAATACCATTAGGAACAACCTGCATTGCTAGTGTAGAACCTCTGCCTCACTCAAACGTTTCAGGAATAAAATTACATCAATGTTTAATAATTTTCTTCATCATCATAATGGTGTTATTAAATTTTTGTTTGCAACTGCTGGAGGAAGCTCATTTTACTTAAATCTCAAGGCGGCCTTCATATTCCTAGCCTTTTCAGCAAATCATAAAATCCTTGCCAAGATGCTTAGCAAAAAGAATGCTTAGAGCATTGATATTTACATTTAGCTACTTTTGAATTTGGTTATAATAATAGTAATATTTCAAAAGTTATAAACCAATATTATTTAAGATAGTATATAGTTCTAATCCCAACAGATTTTATAGCTAATGTTACTTTACACATTTCTTCAGATTTAACATTCACATTTCTTAATAAATTTATTGATTTTCATGAAAAAATTGGGAAGTAATTTAGGGGTTTGTTTAGGGCAGCTGCAGCTAATTGATAATTTGTTTTTTACAGTTTGAAAACAGTTGTGTTATTGAGTTTATTGATTTGATGAATCAGTTATTAATTTTTATTTACTATAATATATTTAAAGTTAAGTTTATTTTTTATTTACTTAAACAAACTAATAATAACAAAATGTATCCTTAATTAAATTAAATTTAAAACTAGTCTGGAACAAGCTATAGTTATTTTATTATGATCAACCTTTAGTTGAATCTTAATTGGCATGATAATTTAGACATAACTGAGATTTCATTAAACCTTGCTGATGATAAATAATTTATACACGTTGAATTAAATGTTAATCAATTCATCTATATTTTTTTAAAAATTTTTTTCTCGATGAACTGAATGATAATTTATAGTTCACACAAGTACAAATCAATCTAAATTCAAACCAATTTTGAAATGATTAGATTTCAAGAAGCAATCAATGAATGTAGTATGCTCTCTCATTATGGGTCTGTTCACGGCAGCGATGCGACACCACACCAAAGTTTTTGTTTATTTGGATAATATGAGTTTTGACAGTTTTTTAAAAAACTGCCGCCAAAATCTTTGTTTTTCTACCGGTCCTGATAAAGTGTTGTGGCAGCTTTCTAACTACGATCTTACTTTAAGAAAACAAAATTGTAATAGCCGTCACTGTTTTTTTGAATATCATATTAATTTTCAGTAACTTTATAGCTACTTTTTAATGAGCTACCCCTAGCAGACCCTGAGTTAATATTATTAAAAAAAATTAAAGAATATCCTTAAGAGGCATACAAAGTCAAATTTGGCTAATGAATCCTAAGAGAAAAAATGTCTACCAAAATAAGGGCATTTACATACAAACCATCCAAATTATATATATTTAGGTCTCTAACATCTAAAGTTTACATTTTCATTTATAACAACAAATTTTCTTATATCATATAAACACTATTATTATTTTAACCCTTAAAAAATGAAATACATATTTTTCATATATATTAAAGTTTAGATGTATATATATTATATGAAATTTCCATAAAAGTCTTAACTTTCAAATAGCTAGGAGCTCCATGTGATGGTTGATCTCTTTCCATGCCGTGGTCAATTATCCGACGTCCGCTACTTTATCTCAGGACTGCAAACACCTTTGCTACCCCCCAAAGGTCTCGTAGTCGTGGTTGTATGACAACACATGAGTTTTAAATGGATTTAGTAAATCCTATAAATTCAATTTTAATAAATCTCACTTGATTAAGGGTCCGTTTGGGATAACATATTTGGTGCGGTAACGTTTTGAAAACGCATCTGACCTGTTTGAGTGAACTGTATTTTGACAGCTTATGCGTTTTAAAAACGCTAAAAGTAACGTTTTTAGACTGTATCTATCTAAGTACGGTGACAACTTTCTTGCAACGGTCTGATTTTTCAAAAAAAAAAAAATATAATTGTCGCCGCACCTAGTTTATAAGTTACTTATTTTTAATCAACTTATCAACTGATTATTCAAAAAACTGCAGTTGCTCCAAAGAGATCCTAAATCTCATAGGCTATTTGTCAACGAATTTAATACATCTAGTTAAATACTGTCGAACTCTTTCACAACTTTTGCTAGGATTTAGAAAATGGTTAGTTTTATTATAAGAAAAAAATACAATTAAATTTTGATTATTTTATCATTATAATTAAAACAAATTATCTAAATAATTCTATATTAACAAAATTAATCAAATATTAATTAAAAAAATTATGATTTTCATGATAATATTAATGATGTTATGATATTATTACCGCCGATGCATCAATATCTAATAATAATTTCTCCTACCCGAAAACCCTCGCCTATGTCCCTCCCGTTCCCCCTGTTTGGCCCAAACCATCGCCTTGGCGGGCGAGCCCTCGCGATACAGCCGCCAGTAAAGCTAGCTGAGAAGGCAACGAGGGGATCGCGGCGTAAGAGACCACCAAAACTCCATCTTTCTCCTCGTTCCGCTCGGCTCCTTCCCGAAACCATTGAGGAAGGTTAGTGTGTTCGCGCCTTTCTTTCTTTTCGCTCTTCCTGGATTTATTAAATCGTCCAATTCACGGGATTCAGTAAATCCAGAATTAAGGCCGACATCCGTGAAATCCGGATTTATCAAATCGCTGCTTTATTTTGTCCAGAATCACCGCCTGGTAAATCTAGGCTAAATTCTGCTCTAAATTCGTTACCAGACCGGCCCCTAAGCACTCAATTCGATGCCGACCGTGAGCGTCGGCAGAGATCGTCTCTTTCAGGCTATTGGCCGAAGCTACAGTAAGCAATGTGATGTTTTCTCTCTTTCTTCTTGTGGTTTTATTTACTAATTGAGAGCTCTCGTGTTCCAGCTCAAGAAGAATTTGAGGAGCTCTGCTTCGAGTTTGGGATAGAGCTTGACGATGTGGTAAGTTGCAAAATGCTATTGCTTGGATTACTTTTCTCTCTCTCGCATGAATTTTTCGTTTTTTGAGAAACCCTAACTATTTTGTTTCACATTTTTTGAATTTATAGACTACTGAGAAGGAAATTATTAGAAAAGAAAAGCATCTGGACGCAGCAGCCGGGGCAGAGGGGGATGATGAAGTCATATACAAAATTGAGGTTGCTGCTAATAGGTAACTCAGTCAGCAATGTTGTGAAGTATGCTTCTTATGCAATTCAATTTAGATAAATTGTTTTACGTCAATGGTTTAGTTATGCATTTTCTTTTATTGTGCTGTGGATGACTGATCGATCTAGACATCGATTAGTCTATTCAAACACGCACGGAAAATAAGCTCTGGAGTTTAATTTTGTACTTCATAGCTCTCGGTGCTGATTTCGGCACTCAAACTCTAACAAACATTGATTTTGGCATCCATATGCTTGCAGATATGATCTTCTTTGTCTCGAAGGCATTGCCAGGTCTCTTCGCATATTCATTGGGAAAGAGAAAATCCCTATGTATAGATTCCGTGAAATCCCCCGTGAATCGATACTTCAAATTAATGTTACCAAGGAGGTAAGTTTTATGTGCCAACCATTTTACAATTTCTCCGATCAATGCAAGGTTGATATTTTACCCAAACTAGTGGCATTTAGGTGACCATGGAGGTGACCTAATTATTGCTTGATGCTTTCCCTTTGTAACCAAAATAGAAAATGAAAGCAACCTCTTTAGAGAATATCTCACCTTATTGATCTAGTGTAGATATTCTAACTATGAAATGGCCTGTTCAACAGACTGATAAGATCCGTCCTTATGTTGTTGGTGCTGTTTTAAGAGGAATAAGTTTTGATAGAGCAAACTATAACAGCTTCATTGACTTGCAAGATAAGCTTCACCAAAATATTTGCCGGTATGACGGTAGATTGCATGATTTTACTATCTATTTACCATTTGTTGTTCAAGTATTTCCTGATTTTGTATTGTTTCAGTGATCTTACTTATTCAACATATTTACTTTGTTTGTTTCTGTATCTTGTTTATAGTAAAAGAACTCTTGTTGCCATTGGCACTCATGATTTGGACACGATTGAGGCCCCCTTTTCCTACAACGTAAGTATTCTATTCTGTTTGAACTTGGTTTTACCATATTGCATTTCTTCACAAGTTGTTACCATATTGCATTTCTTCACAAGTTGTATTAAATTTCATGTATAATGCATGCATGTATCAAATATTGGTATATTTAGGGATTTGCGTAATCAACTAGACTAATGTATAATTTTAAATTTGATCATATCTGTCAAATTGCGTAATCTTTTGTTTCATTTGGTTAATTTTGATAGCAATGATAGCAAGGAGGTAAAACTTATAAATAGATGGTGTTAATAGACCGAGGCCCTGTTATAAAACGTTTTTAGTGAAGTATCTCTTCCTGCATACCGTACATGCAAAATTGCAATACTTTGTTATTGTTTTGATCGATGTCCTTTCTCATTGGCTTGTTCAATCTAATATCTAAAACAGGACTCAAAGAAATTTATAGGTCTTAAAAAATCACATCCTTTTCTTTCTCAGCAACAGGAGTCTAAAGTATAGCATTGCTTTGTGAATTGAAGCTGAAGTTTGTTTTCTTTAGGTTTAGGAGATGAATTGATCTATGATAAATTTGTTAGAATGACGAGCAGATCCTCATTACAGAATGTAGTAATTGTTATATATTTAACTTCATTATTTTTTTTCGATATACTTCCTTCTCACTTTCTGATCATTTTCTATTACGTTTGCTAGTTTTTGAAGTCTTGGGCATTGATCTGATGGTCGTGTTAGCTGCATGTTTTTTTTCAGCTTCAGTTTTAGTGAATCCATGCTACCTTAGATATAACACATGAGCCCTTAATCTTACATGGCACAATTTTAATTTTATTTTCCAATTTTATTACTAAGAGATCACTTATATTTTGAAGATTTGATTTGCCGAATGGAAGTTATTTTGAATCGAGTCTTATTTGTGCATTCATGTCTTTTCAGGCTTTGAAACCTCAAGATATATCTTTCATCCCCTTAAAACAGGTTAGATATATATATATATATATATATATATAATTTCTGCAGTATCATGTAAGTTTATACATTGGCCTCCTTTGAATTTCTTTATTGAGACCGTCTAATCAATTTTTAACTTGCTGCTATTATGATTTATTTTTTCTTGTCCAGACAATTCTTTTTTTTTTTTTCGTTAATTTTTTTCATCACTAATCTTATGCATTCTATTTTGTGCTTGCTTGGTGTTCTCTTCTCTGATCATCCATTGGTATTTGTAGACGGTTAACTTTAGACTAACATGTTGTGAGGGATTATGATTTTTGATTTGTGTGGAGTCCTTGAAGGCATTATAGGTAATTATTAAGGGCCTGTTTGGGGCAGTGGTAGAGGTGTGGCGTATTCTACATTGGTTTGCTTATGCATCTGACAAAATTGCATTTTATCTGCTTTTTCAAGAAGCTGTGGTGTAAAAGCTGCGTTTTACAACCTGATATGGCTAATTGCAGTGTTTGAAAGAAAGTTGCGGTCAGATTTTTTGAAAAAAAAAATGTAACAGTTACCAGAACTTTTTGGTCAACTTTTTCTACAACTTCACAGCTATAGCTGACCTAAACAGATCCAAAGTCCCCTGTTATGTTGAATTTTTTGATCCCATAGAAAGCCGTCTATATATACTCCAACCGAGACACTTTGATTAGCAATTCGTAGAGCTACTTGCTTGTTGACTTCGAGGAAGAGGGATGAGTTATCCATCCATCACTTCACTTGGAGATATTTCTATTATGACTCAATCAAGGAGATCAGCTTATTAAAAGCGTGAACGGACAGTTAGACAAAAAAATGGAGTTATTTTTTTCTATAGAGCTTCACAATACAACAACAACAAAGCCTTAATCCCACTACGTAACTACGTAGGGTTGGCTACATGAATCCATTTTCTCCATTGCGTCCTATTTAGTGTCATATTTTCATCTAGTTCTAGTAAATTAAGATCATTTTTTATACAACAACAACAAAAATAGAGCTTCACAATATTTAAAATAAATTTTTTTAAAAAATAAGTTTTCTAATTTTATAAAAATGCCACTAAATATATGATTTTTAATATATAAGAACTTGTTCATTTACATGAATTTTTTTTTATAATGTTACATTTGACATATATTTAACCATCTAATACACACACGAAGGGGGAGTGTCTAAAACTATATTTTACATCTACAAAATTACACATATTTAACCAATTGTACACCAAATCCCTTCCATCGCCCATTTACTCTATATGGTACTTGAAAAATATTTATTAACCAATGGGTTGAGTTTTATGAATAAGTTAATATGTAAATCGCCGTTTTACACAACATCAACTCAAAGGAAAAAAAGTATGCTAGTCTTGATAGTTGAACTGTCTAAATGTTGCGATCATAGTTATGGATAAGAATTTCTTTATGGCATTCAACTTTATCTTAATAACATGAACACAAACTAAAGCATATGATATCATAACTTATCCCTTAAGGTAAATATTTAATATATTTATAACAGGAGAACCATTTAAACATTTTATCAATGTAGTGGGGCATAGCTCTTAAGTTTACTATTGTCATGAGCATAAATTTGAAAGTCATTAGTACATGGGTATTTTATCATATTCAACTAGTACTATAAGAGGGTAACTTTTTCATATTAAAATATTATTATATTATGACTGAAATAATTGATCATGTAACATCTTGGATCAGTTGTGATCAATTGATTTTCTATAATAATTGAACGCGCTAAAAATTTTAATAAGTACATGATTTTTTATCTAAGATTAAAAGTTCAATTTGGGCTTGATTTTTTATTTAAAACAAGTAAATAAGCTGAAAATTCAAATAATTGTTTTTTTATATAAAATTACTAATAAATAATTTTGTAAATCTCAATAAACAAGCGATTGAATAAATTTCAAATTAACATCTGACTAGTTTATACCAAATTAATAAAATAGTATATAAGTTATAAGTAACGTTTTTTACAATCATATTATATTAATAAGTATTAACAAACAAGCTCATTGAAATAAAAAATAAGAAGAAATTACATTAAAATTATATACATATTGATATTAAATTATAAAAATTATTGTTGAATATGTAATTAAATAAACTCTAGTTAATTAAATATTCATTAAACAATATAGCATATTTGTTCGGGAACATTAATAAACGAGTTGGACTATGCTCATATTGATTTATTTAACCTTCGAGTTTAAAAAAAAAATGTTTGAACTTTTTTGTTTACTAATTTGAACAAACTTTATCAAGTATTAATCTAGCGGTGTTCAAGATGTTCATCAAGGTATTGGGTTAGCCCCATCAATAGGACACAATGGAGAAAAATGATTCATTTAGTCTACCCCACTTAATGGGATAAAGGCTTGTTGTTGTAGAGCTTTCCTGCTAGAGCAAATGCTCAGGATTTTTTCTTTTAAGTCATGACAAAATTAGAGGACAGCCATTAGTTTCCTTGCAACAAATTTTTTTTTTGTTATTTCGCTTGCGAAATATGATTTGGGAGCTCCCCGATCACGGATCGCAAAATCCCACAAAATTGTGGAACCGCTGAAGCGGAATTTCCTGCGATCCTGCACTGTCCAATTAACAGATTATGCATGAATCCTCGCTTTTTTTGTCTTATTTCCTATTTCTTTTTCTCATTCTCATTTTGGTTATTCTTTATTTGAACCTATTTATGTGTTGCTTTTTCTGTTTGGAGAACTTTTGCTAGTGCTGTTGTGTTTGGAGACTTTGATCTTTGTTTTATGTTCTCTGGAGTGCTCTATTCTCTTTCTTTTGCAAGTAGTGCGTTATTATCTTACTCAGGAATGGGTCTTGGATCCCCCTCACAGCCCATACTTCGCCGTTTCACCATTCGACCGCTGTTTTCAGTCTGGACACAACAGCAGACTTCGTCACTTTTTCCTTCCAAATGCGTGAACCTCTCATATGCTCCTTCCCTTGCTATCCCACAATCACCTCCCCACTCAGTCCACTTCATAAACACCTTCTAAGAGCCCTAGAATAGTATCAATAGCCATTAGTTTTATTGCAGCAATTTTTTTTTTTCTTTTTTGTGGTCTCACTTGCGAAATTTGAACTACCACTTCAGAAGAGTGAAGTTTTGGATTTTCCAAAATCAAAAGCTAGGTTGGGATGGGGATCCTTTTTTGGCAGCACATGCAATGTTTAATTGTGGTTGATGTTGGTTTTTTCTATTCGTGATTGTTAGGTGTAAGACTGTAAGTTACCATTGTTGTGATGGTTATTATTTGGTAGTTGATTTGACATTTTCCTTATCTTACTGTTTTGTTTCTCTAGGCTAAAAGCTTCAGGGGTGATGAACTACTGGAGTTTTACAGGGTATGCTGTCAAATCACTATAATATTCATGAACTGATTTGTTTTTATTTGACTGTGGAACACCTTTTAAACACATCTACCTTCGATTTTCTGATAATTAATTGACCAGTAGTAAGAATTTTTGTCATGCTGTTGCAACATGATTGGCTTTGTTTTTTTGTTTTCTTTTTACTTTTAGCTTTTTTTTCTTTCGCAGTCGGACTTGAAACTGAAGAAGTTTTTGCACATTATAGAAAATTCTCCAGTGTTTCCTGTCATATATGACAAGAATAGGTAATGCATCTGCATGCTTTAAAATTTGGTTTCTCTGTGAGCGGATTCAAAGGACTTAAATTTTATTCCCATTTTTTTAATCCGTGTATATCCAGAGATGTTCCCTTTCTATTATTTGTTCTATCTATTTTCTTGAACGTATAGGTGCTCACACGAACATGTAAATATTTTATAAACTTTTTAAATACTGCAATCTACTCCCGCATATACTTACTGATGCCAATTGGCATGTATGATAATCTACATGTCCTTCGGAGCTATGTCAAATTGTGTTTTCCAGTTTTAACATTTTTAGTTTTTCTTCTCTTAAAATGCTCTGTTGAGATTGCAGGACTGTTCTATCACTGCCCCCAATTATCAACGGCGCACATTCTGCAATCTCTCTTAGTACAAAAAATGTCTTCATTGAGTGCACAGCAACCGATTTAACGAAGGCAAAGATTGTTTTGAATACGATGGTATGCTCTAATTTTGGTGAAGTTAATCATTTGTTGATTTACTTGTCATCATTATCAGTTATTGAATATCGTAAAATGTCATTATTTTTCCTATGTTTTCTTAGGTAACAATGTTTTCAGAATATTGTGATTCAAAATTTGAGGTTGAGCCAGTTGAAGTGGTATATCCGGATGCCCGGCAAGTTGAGGATTGTGCATCAGAAGGGGTTTTCAAAGGGAAGAACATTTATCCAGATCTTGGAGTTACAGTTATGGACATCCCTCTTTCTTCAATTACATGCCCCATTGGCATTTCACTGGGAGTAGCTGAGGTATTTTTTTCACGCTTTTTTGATCTTAATTATATTAATCATTATATCACTAAATTTTTTTTTGACATTTCATGAATCCTAGAGCCACTGATGCTAGAAAGAGTCTTTTTTCGATTCCTATTTGGATTCATTTGTTTGTTGCTTTGCCAGTTTTTTTAACTTGACATACATTAGTTGTTTCCTGAATTTTTAATTAGTAAACGGTTAACTTTGTTATTCAAAGAATGTGAAGTTTTCTTTTAAAACATTGTCATTGCAAATTAAAAGTTATGATGTTTAGTAAAACCTTGTCAACTAGTATTTTAGTCAACAAAAGACAGTTGGCAGGGTTATTAACATGCAAGTGTAAACGAAGGACTTACTCTTGCATGGTGAACAAGTGGAGTTGAAATTTAAGGGTGTCAAAAATTTACCGCACATGCCAACTAGACTCGAGTAATCCGGGTTCAGGTAGACCTGAATAATTTTTGTGTTATGTTTGGGTTAAGAATTTTAGCATGTTTAATTTTCTTTTGGGTCGTTTGAGTTGATTCGACAACTAAAAATTGACCTGAGGTTGACTTAAAATTGATCGAAATTTGATTTAGTTTTTTACCAACATTGCCTTATATTATACGGTTTAGGTTCGGGTTAGTGGGTTGAAAATGGGTTGAGTTCGGGTTAGACTTGTCGGCCTATTTACTATTCAAGTTAGGTTCAGGTTAAGCTTCTTCTGTTCGAGTCAATTTTTGGTCAGATTCGAACCCGACCTGTGAATTCGATTTGGCACCCCAACTATGAATTTTATTGATGGTACATGATGCATATTTGATTCAAGTTATACAGGAATGAACGCTTTACTAAGAATCTCAAGTGAGTGTTTTTCCACTTTGTGCCTAATTTGATGCATCATGACTCTAGTTTATGCTAATCCATGCATGTAAACTCTAAATGGCGTTATATACTATAAGAAATGCTTAGATACAGAATTAAAGCATCAAATATATATTAAGAGAGCAAATATGATTTTTTTTTCTTCATGCTATAAATGCAAAAAATGAGCTGAAAATATCTATACTATTGTATTTCTTTGAAGTATTTGAAATAAAAATAATCTTGATTATGTGGATAAATTGTGGACAACTCCTAATTTACAACAACCTAACAATTCTTGGACAACAACTTTTTATTTTAAAAAAATTATCACTGATGGACAATAGTGATATAATTAAGTATTCTAGCAATTTGTAGACAATAACATTATATTCTTGTCTGGATTTTATAATTGAAGACTATTTCTTAGATACATTTTTTTCTAGATAATTGTTTCTTTATCGAGAATTAAATGAAAATATGACACTCAATTGGACGCAATGGAGAAAAAGGATTCATGTTGCCGGCGTTACTTAGTGGGAAAAAGGCTTGTTGTTTTTGTTGTTGTTGTAATTGTTTTTTCATCTATTTGTGCACAACTTCTTATCATGTTTAGACGCAAAACAAGGGAATATGATTAGTCATGAAATCTTTCATTCTCTTACCCTTGGTTTTTTACATTTCTTATTTTAAAGGTAGCATCAGAGCCATTAACGTGTTACACTAATGCGGCCAACATAACTTTCAACTTGGATTCTTTACTCCAAGATGATGGGTTATACATTAACATTGAAAGTCGATATTCATCCAACCAGAATGGAAAAAGATATATAAGAAGGTTGTTCCTCATGGAAAGAACATGGTGGCAGCTGCCTTGAAGAAGCCAGTGGTGAAGACGCTGATAACTTGGACATTGAAAATCAATACAACAACAACAAGCTTTATTCCCGCTATGTGGGGTCGGTTATAGGAATTCTTTTTCTCCATTGTGTCCTATCTCCATTGTGTCTATTGAGTGTCATATTTTCACTTAATTCTAATAAATTTAGATCATTTTTTATACAACATGCTCAAGTCTTTTTAGGTCTACCTCTACAATCTCAAAATGAACAATACCAAAACAAAACATGGAAAACTAATGGCGAAGTACTGGTTTGGAATATCCCAAAGAGAACGAATAATAAGGACAAATTGTAGCAACAATCTCTTTCATATTTCAACTACTTGGATAACAAATGGAAGGCAGTCAATTATATTTCCAACAAATGTTTATTTTAGAGTATCTTCAAATTAAGCTTGGTTGTTCTAAAAGTTAAATTCTTAGACACCTTTATTGCAAATAAAAATAAAATCTAACTCAAGGGGTTGGATAAACCATAGATTAAGGCGTCACTATGCATTTTAAGGCCTAGAAGTCTAACTCAGGATCAATGCCTAAAGTGTGATTCGTGAGCACTAGGGTCATCTTGGGTAAATTGGGCAAACATTGTTCAAGTTATGGTCAACTTGGAGTAGTCTTAATAAATAATGAAGAAAGTTTATTACCTTTTAAAGGTTAAAATGGGTTTGTCTAGGGTTAGACCCAAACTAGGTTAGCTTCCCCTTTAAGGTCACCTAGAATGAGAGCAATCCTCTGAGATGGCTGTAAACACTTGGGAGTAATATTTTTAAATTGTTAATTTAAATTAATTTTAATTAGTAAAATATCTTTAAAATGAGAGCCTTAAATGCTTCTTAGTGTTGACCCATAGTTTATTAAATTTGAAATTTAAACCATAAGCTCTTCTAATCTAAACACACTCATTCATCGACGTTAGAGTTGTTGGCCAGTAGATTAAGAAGGTGGTAAAAAACACTTGGAACCAATTTTATGATATTATTAAATTTTAATTATAATTAACTGAAAATCTCTAAAATGAACGCCTTAAATGTTCATCAGGGCTGACTTGTGGTTCAATAAATTTGCAATTTAAACCATGTGCTTTCCTACACCAAGGAAGCTTAAACACCATTTTTTTGTTTTTTTGTTTTTTTTGATTTTTTAGCAATTGATCTAGGAAGAATGGTTATTTTAGGTTTTTAAAATAAGTATCAGAGTTTGTTGATTCCTCCACAAGTATTGTCCGTGATGCCTTCTTGAATGGGAATTATTTTTCATAGGCATCTTTGCTCATTTGCCAAATATCTGCATTCTTTACTATTGTCTTTATTTAATTGCTATGTTTTATCGATCAAGGCATCTATCAATATTTTTGTTTTGATCTTGTAGTTAAATAGCTTCTGAAATTTAATGGCTTGCCGGCCACTTGCTATCCTTTAGGGTAATCTTTGCAATCAAATCACCTCCATTGTCATATAGGGGGAAGCGGGTCTCTTGTCGTGAATGAATAAGAAAACAACTGCTAAACACTTATATTTGATTTTCTGTTTATTCTAGAGTTTATGACAATTCAAAATCGCAAAATGGCAGCTCCATTTGTCAAATAGAACAATGATGGGCAGAATATATGAAATCATGGTTTCGACTACGTTCAATTTATATGGGAAACTTTTTATCTGACAAGATGTTCAGCCTTGGAGGGAACTAAATATGCAATTATAGAATCACTGAAAACATTGTTCTGTTTATTGTACTGTCAACAGTCGTAATGCCTTCAATAACTTGAGTAATATCTGTGAATAAAGTGTCCGTGTGTGATGGAGAGCCAAATAAAACCACAGTTTTAGGTCTAATGCACAGAAAAAAAGGAAAAAAAAATTAAGAAAAGAAAATGTTTGTAGGTTTACAATGGATAAGCTTGCTTTGCTATATCAAATTTGTTGACTTCAAATATTTTGATGGCTTATTTGGCTATATCAAATTATTATTATTATTGTTCCTATGATATTCTTCCTTTTCCTTAATTTTGTTGACTTTATGTTCCTTCTTATTTTTGGCATTATTCATTTATGTTCTATGTTCTGCTCTCCTTATTTTTTTTCTGGGCGCTGCTGGATAGTTAGCTTTAGAATCTTGCTTCGGAGTGTTATGCTTGCTCACAAATTTTTGTCCCGCCAATTTAATTTAGATATACCGTTATTTCTTCTGCTAATGTCAGGTGATTCCCTTGTTGAATAAAATGCAATTACATGCTAAGGACAAGTTGGTTAATGGAAACTCTGTTATTACAGTACATGTTCCTCCAACTAGAAGTGATATACTTCATCCTTGTGATGTCATGGAGGTATAATAATAATTACTGATATTTACATTTTGAGAAATTTCTTGTGAAGTACACGGCTTCTTAAAGAAATCACTAATTTTTAAAATTCTTTTATAGGATGTTGCTATAGCATATGGATATAATAAAATTCCAAAAACAAAGCCTACATGCATGACCACAGGTGGCCAGCAACCATTAAATGTTTTTTCTGACAAGCTCCGAGGAGAGGTACTTAATTAAACTAATGCTTTGGTCTACATTTAGTTTTTTTTTTCCCATGTTAATCCATCCTTGATAGAATCTAAATCCTAACAATATGAATTGCATTGATTATTTATGGTATTTTTTGTAAAGTGTGGCCTGTTGGAAGCAACAATCTAGGTAGTGGGTCGTTGGCATTTGCAAAGTAATAAAGCACAAGACGATCATTGAACAAGTTTGAAAACAGCCTCAAAAAATAGATCACCTATAGGGTTCAATTTTTTTTACAGGCATACATATACTTTATCAATGTTTTGCTAAAACTTGAGCCATGCACCATGTGTTTGAAATTGTGTTGTTTATTTTTTAAAGTCTTCTTTCTTCCCCCAAAACTTACAATTATAATTCGGCATTTATTGACTAAGGTATACATGCTTGGTAATATAATTTGAGCATGCTTTATTTTCCAAGTTGTCTTAATGGATGAGCTACAGAGGTTCATCTAAATTTCAGACTTATATTTATAATTCTTCTCTTTCAAGAAATAATGTACTTTTTTATTTGTTTTCCTTTAAAATGTTGACATCATATGAGTATTCATATAAGCAATGAGGTTTTTTTTTTTTGCCAACATTTATGTTTTTGATAACATCTTCCTCCTACAACCAGAAAAATACCGAAAACTGGAACTTTGAAAGGTCATTGAACTTTGGTTCTTGTTACCATGCAAATTAAATTGGCTTAAGTGGTCATAGTACATCTAAAATCTCCTTAATTAAGCCACTTTATTGGGAACAAGCTGCACTAAATAACACATGGCTTTTGAGCAGTGTCTAGATTTTTTTCAAAAAATTGTCATCTTGCTCTTATCTTGAAATGTTCTTAAAATTATGTATGAGGGGGAAAATGCATATGGCGTACAAGAGATGAAAAAAAAAGAGAACAAAGCCTGTTGTGTTTTGAACATTTAATAGCAAGATTTTAACATATGTGATTATGCCGTGTTGCACTTTTACCTGAGTCCCCTTTTCGAAAATATGAAGCTTGACAAAGTTCAGTTCTTGTTTCTAATTGCTTCTTCCGAAACTTCTTTTTTATTGTTCAATATTTCATTAAATAACTTTTTGGGATATAGGAAACATTTCATTTAGGTTATATATTGGCAGACATTTTTTATTGTAAAGACGTTATAGAGCTCAATTTCCACTCATGGAAACTTGAAAATGTTTTGGTGTGAAGCTAAGCCGTGATTCAATATCATTGTTTAATGGGGTATAAAAGAGACATGATTGAACTCATAATTAAGTATTGAAGTAAATTTTGTCTCGTACTTTCCTAATGAATGCACGAAATTTAAAAGTTAGACAAAGATATTGGACGGAGAGAAAGGTCGATTTTTATTTGTCATTATTATTTAATATATGCAAGGCAAATTCTGGGAAGGTTTATGCTTTTTTCAATTTGACTTTCCTTTTTTAGGTCTCAAGGGCAGGGTATATGGAGGTTCTAACCTGGCTTTTGTGCTCACATGAAGAAAACTTTGCAATGGTTAAAAGAGAAGACGATGGAGAGAAAGCAATCACCATTGGAAATCCCCGTTCATCAGAATTTGAGGTTTATTTACTATATTAACAATGAAATTTGGTTGTTGTTCCCATTTTTGACTTATTTATTTATTTATTTTTTTCAATTTTATTAATTTTGCATAAAATGAGTTAATGCTTTCTAGCTAGCTTTTTTCAGAACTTAGTAAGTATTCCTCTCATTTTGTGCTGTATTTAATATTGTATGCCAAACCTTTATTAATTACTAATGTTCATAGTGCATGTATGTAAAATATCAACTTAGGTTCCTGACATTCAAGCCGCATTTCTTGTAGGTCCTCATTTTTTAAACTCTAATCTTAGATTTGCAGTGCCTTTTTCGATTTCAGTATAGTTCGCTTACTCTCTATATTGGTTCATAAATGAAATTTAATCTTCAAAAAAATCCATGTTAACAGGTGCTTGTCTTCTTCCAGGATATGGATTCTTCTCTAGGGATCTATCCAAACTGTAATGATCTAAATTGGAGTATAACGTTTCCATAGATCTTACATAGTTCATTTTATAGAAAATTTATATAAATTCTTTTGGTTGCATGATATTTCTTTGTTTAACCAAATTACTCCCATCTTTAAAATCTTTTCATCTCTTACTCAGTTAAAAGGATGCATTTCTTGACTCCTCAATGACCATCATCGGCTTTTTATTCAGTAAACTTTGGTTATTATTGATTGTTATCTTTGATGAAAATTTATGGCTTCGATTTTTTTTTTCTTTGGGTAAGAAGGTGTTGCCTTGGACACCTCTTTGAATTGAATTGATTTACAATAGGGTTTTGAAGAGCTCTCTTAATCTCAAAATCCAATTGCTTGGAAATGGTGCCTCAATGTTCCAAGCTCTAGTTTGAGCCTCTCACTCCAATGGTGTTGGAGAAGAAAAATATGAGACATGTAGGCGATATTGAGTAGAGGAGGTCAATGGGCTTTTGGCGGAAAGTCGGCTTATGGGATTGTCGAGGATGTTGAGAATACTAGACTGCATCAAAGTTAGAATGATGGCAAGAAGGGGGTGGTATTTACATAGAATCAAAAGAGAGAAAATAAAGGGAAAGTGTTCGTTTTCATATTTTTTGCACTTAATTGATGATTATGTTAAGAAAACTGTTCTACGTGAAGTATAACCAACACGACCAACAATGATTTGAGTGGTGGGTATTTAATGCACAAACCTATTGATATACTGGAGTTTAATGAGGGTTACATGTATTTTGTCACACCTTTATAAGAATACAGAGGATGCACAAAAGTGTGCAAATTATAGAGGAATTAAGTTAATGTGTCATATATTAAAATTATGGGAGAGAGAAATTGAACATGGGTTAAGACGATATACAAAGATTTTTCATAATTAATTTGAATTTATACCAGACAAGTCAACCATAGAAGTTATACATTTATTGAGAGGTTTGATGGAGAAATACATAGATAGTAAAGAGGCTCTATATATGATTTTTATTGATTTAGAAAAAGCTTACGATAAGATTTGAAGAGAAGTTATTTGTTGAGTTCTAGCAAAGAAAGGTGTTGATATGACTTATATTTAAGTCATTAAAAATATGTATATTAGAGCTGTTACTTGTGTTCGGATACAGGAAGGATTGATCAAGTATTTTGTTATTTCAATTGCATTAGATCAGGGATCGGCTTTAAGCCCGTATCCTTTTGCTTTAGTTTTGGATCCTCTTACTGGACATTTACAGGAGAATGTATCTTGTATCTTGGTGTATGGTTTTCGTTGTGATATCCTTCTTGTGGATAATACTTGTGAAGGTATACATTAGAGTCTAAAGACCTTCGTTTGAGTAGCTCTAAAATTGAATACATGGAATGTAATTTTAGTAGTAGTAGATCTAGTGGTGGAGTTGTAAATATGTGTGATTAAATGATAAAGAAGTGTGGACATTTTAGATATCTCGGGTCTATTGTTAAATGTGATAGTGATAGAGATGAGGATGTTATTAGTATAATTCAAGTTGGTTGGTTGAAATGGAGGAATGCATCGAGCCTATTGTGTGATAGAAAAATACCGCTTAGACTTGAAAGGAAAATTTTATAGGATGGTGGTGAGGCCTGCAATGCTTTATGGCGCAAACTGTTGGCCTTTAAAAGAGAAATATAAAACTAAGTGTTGTTGAGATGAGAATGCTTAGTTGGATGAGTGCTTTACACTTATAGACAAAATGCGACGCGAATGTATCCGTGAAAGGGTTGGTGTAGCTCCAGTTGTAGACAAGATTAGGGGGAGTCGTCTTAGATGGTTTGATCACAATAAACATCTATCATCTGATGATCTAGTCATGGGAGTAGATGTTTTAGATCCAATTTATGTTAAGAAAGGTAGAGGTAGACCTAAAATGACTTGGGCATATTGTATAAAAAATAATTTTGGTTTATTAGAATTAAATGAAAATATGACACTCAATAGGACATAATGGAGGAAAAGGATTCATGTAGCCAACCCCACTTAGTGAGATAAATACTTCTTGTTGTTGTTGTTGAGGGGGAGGGGGGTTGCCGGTTTTTAAGTTTTAGGGTTTTTTTGCAATTTTTGGCTGTGTTGTTTTTGGTCGCTACCGCAAGATCTTGTGGCTTCATCCAAGCATATAGGGGTTTTCGGCCAAGTCGCAGGCCATAGTAGACCATCTTTTTTCAGTGCTCCTATACCATGAAGATTCAACCAGCAATTGCCAGGAGCAGGAAAATTTGGTTGCAGCAATCCAAGATCTGTAAGTGTTTGGTTTAGATTGGGTTTCCAGCTGCTTGCCGATGCATGTGAACATAAGAAACAACTAAATGTCGTTTAGTTTAGTTGTCTTCCAATTCTTGTTTCTTATTATTTTTTGAACTCTTTCAAACTCTATGCTCTCAAAGAATGCTGCCAAGAAGGAATCACTAATGCCTTAGACATGAAGTTATGTAGTGGAATTTCAACGTGAAATTTGAAGTTGCAACAACTTTGGGTAAAAATCATTTGAGGGGCACTGCCCATGTGTTACTATGAGGGAGCCAAGAAGGTATTTGTGGGCTCCGAAAAAAGCAACTTCTGTGACAGCCATATTCTTCTTCTTCTTCTTTTTCTTTTTTGGTATTTTTAATTATGTTCTCATTCCTTGGAAGTATGCATATCTTCAGCTTTTTTACTTGTTGAAGTTTCTGCATTATTTTGTTCCATGGTATTATAAGCTTGTTACTTGCTTTTATTGGACAGAGTTTGATTAACTTTTAATATCGGCATTTGTGGGCTCCGAAAAAAGAAACTTCTGTGTCCGCTATATTCTTCTTCTTCTTCTTCTTCTTTGTTTTTTTTTTTGTATTTTTAATTATGTTCTCCTTCCTTGGAAGTATGCATGTCTTTCAGCTTTTTTACTTGTTGAATTTTCTGCATTATTTTGTTCCATGGAATTATGAGCTTGTTACTTGCTTTTATTGGACAGAGTTTGATGAACTTTTAATGTCTATTGTGTTGTTATTTCCTTTTCTGCTACTTATGCAAACCATAGAGAATGATACTTCTTGAATTTTGTCTATTGTGTTGTTCATTTCCTTTTCTGCTATTTATGCAAACATAGAGAATGTTACTCATCCTTGAATTTACTTGTTTATTACATTTCCTAAGGCATAAATGTATTGAATTGAAGCAGGTTGTTCGGACAAGTCTTATGCCAGGCTTGTTGAAAACCCTAAAGCATAACATAGACCATCGAAGGCCCATAAAGGTATCATATGATTATTACATGCTCATTTTATGCACAGTTATTTTTATTGTAATACGAACAAGTTTTGTTTTAATGAAGTTCCAAAATTGTGCCTTTCAATTTCTTGATGATTTATTATTGTTTCGTGGCTCGTTCATCTAACCCTATTGGGAGAAAGATGTCGTTTGGCTTTCAAAGCAGCCACCTAAAAGGTGACCAGTTGCCTTTGCGAATGTCTTACAATTGTATGAAAATGACACTTGAATTATCTTATATTTGGGTTAGCACATATCATATTTCAAACGATCCATGTTCGATCTGGAAATGACTCTTGTATTTAAATATTTACTTATTACTCAAAGCAAAATCATTAAGTGAATTTTGAATTGTCTTCCGAGTTTGGAGTTTTGATTTTGGAGTAAAATTAGAACATGAGGAGGATTGACCAAATATTTTTTTATTTCAGTTGGATTACATTAGTGATCGACTTTAAGCATTTATTTTTTTTGCTTTAGTTATGGATGAAATTAATGAAATCAAGAGGAGGATGTACCTTGGTGTGTTTTTCGCTGATGATATCTTCTTGTGGATAATATTAGAGAAAAAGTTCAGGATATACTTGAATTATGGAGGTATACATTAGTCTAAAGTCCTTTGTTTTAGTAGATCTAAAACTGATGTAATTTTAGTAGTATCAGATCTAGTTGCTGAGTTTTAACAATGGGTGATCAAATCATTAAAAGGAGTGAACGTTTTAGATATCTCGAGTCTATTGTTCAAAGTGATGGTGATATAGTTGGGGATGCTATTATTAGAATTCATGTTGGATGGTTGAAGTGGAGGAATGCATCAAGCCTATTGTGTGATAGAAAACTACTGCTTAGAATTAAAAGGAAAATTTTAATAACTTTCTTGTAAGTAGGGCAGCTCATGGGGTTTTCTATTTGAATAAATTTTATCATAAAAGACATTGGAAGCATATCAGTTATTTTATAAATTATTTTAGTAGTGTTTATGATTGAGTGGTCGGTCTATTGTTTGCGATGAAAATCCAGTTCATTTGGGAACATGAAGCTTTACTTTTATCTCGGTAACTTTTGGCTTGTTGTGAGTCGGATAAACACTATCATTGTTTGTAAAGGATTGGAATTGAGGATGGAGACTTGCAACTCTCTTAATCCACATGTGGCTTTTCTTAGTCTACATACCTTGTAATTGTTCAATTTTCGTCAAATCATAGTTGAAGGCTCTGGTAATTTTTTTTCCAGGTCCTTATGCAAAAAGACATTATTCTTATTGTATTGTTGAAGTTGCCAATTGAAGTGAGTAGTTACAGATTATAGGTTTCTATATTCTCATTTTTTGCCACATGGCAAATTCCTCCTCGTAAACAACTTAATGTAACCGAGAGTATTCGGTCTTGCTTTTGTATTTTTGAACAGTGTTATAGTGGTATTCTTCTGAGTGAAAACCCATTTGTAAACTATTATATTTTTTCGTTGAGGCTTATTGATAATCTTATATCATTTATTTTCTCTCTTAAAGCATTTCTCCATATTTGTCGTAGTAATATCTCAGATAAAATGTTTAGAATAAATATAATGTTTATACTCACAAGAAATTTTATGTGGAGTTTATAAAGTTGTTTAAAGAGCACATATGAAAGAAATGGGTATCATGACTGCTATGCAATTTTTGTTTTCTTCTCTATAGCAATAAGAAGATCAAGATCCCTTTTTGGTGGTATTACAGTTACTTGTATATACAAAGCATTATTAAAACTTATAATGATTCATTAAGAGGGCTGAAGATCTCATTTTTGAACTAAATCTCAAACTATAAATTTATTCCAGCTGTGGTGGAGTAATAGGAGCGGGCACTTGTTTTTTTGTTATAGGTATGAATTTAGTAGCAGAGACATTCTCGGTGGACTTTCTAATATTTTAGATAGATTGAACGGAAGGTAGTTTAAGAGTGCTAAATGTGGAGTGATCATATTCTTTATCTTCAATAATTGAAAACTCTCTCTAAAGATTAAGATTGTATGAATTGATTTATTTTCTGAAAAGGTGACATAAATAGATGGTTATACTTTTCTAATTGAATTATTTCGCTTGTACCTTTTTTGTGTAGAAGAATAGGTAAGAAATACATGCTTAATAGTTTTTTACTCCAATTTTTCTCTATTTTGTTTTTGGACATGAATAAAAGAAGTACTACCAGATATTTATGTTCTAACAAATAGTCTAATTTTTGAAGTTATTCATTGTGAATTTTATATTCCAATTATCTTAATGGTAGTTTATTTATTATATATGTGAGATTAAGTGCAGCTTCCCCCCAATTAGATAGAGACCTCTTAAAATAATAATTTGAGTGGTATCAAGTGACAATTTTTTTCTTTCAGCAACCCCATTTTGTTTGTGTATATGTACAAGATTATTTATTAGTAATGCCTTCCTTTTAGAACAAGGGAGTTAAAATTTGATTAGGGAATCTCTTGTACTGCTGGACCTAAAGTGTTTATTTTTTATCCTAAATTATTTTGAATCATGCAGTGAAATAAGTTGGCAATCAATCTTTTGAAGAGATGTAAACATTAAAAGGTGAATGAATAAATGATTTTTTTTTAAAGAATTGAGGAATGATCAAGAGAAATTATTCGTATTTTATTTCAAGTACTCGAGGCTTCTAGAGAACAGAGCTCATTATTTTCTCAAGCAAGTACTGAGGAACACAAGAAGGATGAACAATTACATAGCATATTTGATTTTTTTAAGGCTTTTGAATTGAAATAAGATTTACAACAATTCTGGTATGTGTCGGTCAACTTATTTTTCGATTGATTAATTATGAAAATATATGATATATGAAAATAATTTTTGAGATTTAATTTAAATATAAAAGATATATAGTTTGGGTTTTGAAAGCAGTATGTTTTAATTTTTGAAAAATGAGACCAAATTGATCTCATTAGTCTGATAGTTTGCAAAATCGTGCCTGATACCGCAAATACTACACCTTCCCGAGAGATAAGTGTAGACCTCAGCGATAGACCCAATCCTGCAAACTATGAGATTTGTGACATCCGTTTGGTCTGCGAACCTTTTATATATGACCGACAAATTCCCCTATTTAATACAAAGATTAAATAGGGTTTATTTTATCTGGGTTCCAAGTTCCCTATAGAGGCAAACCCCTATAGTTAATTACATCTCAAATGACGGGAGTCATTTGAGAAAACTCTCGATAATGATCAATGGTTCTAGTCTTCAAGAATTCAAGGTTCAGGTTTTCAAGGTAGGATG
>NW_018164577.1:42105-85158 GCF_001263595.1 Phalaenopsis equestris
TCCATTGCTAGTCCGCTAGGATGGTCAATAAGAACTCCTAAAGCTAGATCCTAGGTTCTAAGAGTAGGAGACTAAGACCTCACTAAAAATGAGGTCAACAGTATGCAAAAGACGTGTTTAAGGGTAGGAAAAGTTTCACATACACATCTCCTAACCATTTAACTATAATCATAGAACAATTTGCTACTATGTTTCCTAATACTATATAGTGTAAGTGTTAAAATTTTGCGAGTTTTCGGACATGATTTGTGGCTCATGAGACAATAACCCAAGATGTTGTGGAGACTTCCTAACATTGTCATTAAAAATGTGCTAAAAGGTTTCTCGTCAAGAGTTAATGTCAAGCCTCCGATCTTTTTAATCTCTTCTCCATTGAGTTCTATTTTGATTGTTTGACATTATTGTTGATTTGTTCTGTCAGATGGACTTGAACTGAGACCATTGTTCATCTTCTCCGTTTTTCCATTATTATTTTTGTTGTTTATTATGTAGTTTCCATCAATTCTTTTTAGTGCAACTTGATTTCTTGTAGTTGGCGCACCATATGCCATCCTTGTTGTCCCTCTGTTTATTGTTTTTGTTATCTCTTTGCTAGAATTCGGATGGATCTATTTTTTTACTTTCCACCAAGTCTAAATGGTTCAAATTCTGTGGCTCAAGCATTATATCTCATCAACTTTCTTCTGCTTGAATTGGAGAAATTGTCTCCTCAAACGAAAGTGTATTATCTATAAGAAGAATATTAAATCTTAATTTATCAATTTACAGTTTGGAAGTCATATGCTTTTGCCCCTAGAAATGAAATCCTTTGATATGGTAGCTTTTTTTGGCATTTCATATCAAATATTTGATAGTGGTCCAGTTATTCTGATAAACTTTTCAATATAGGAAGATTTACATGCATAGGACTCAATTCTTATGTATTTACAAATCTAACAGCTAAACTTCATTATTCACACACACACACACACACACACACACACACACACACACACACACACACACACACACACACACACACACACACACACACACACACACACACACACACACACACACACACACACACACACACACACACACGCACATATATATATATATATATTACCTAACCTATGGATAAAAAAATGTATTTTACTTTTAAAAAGTTAAAATAATGGTATATTTTATGTGATATGAAGTATTTGGCTAGTATGAATGTATAAATTGAAGTTTGGTGTTAGATATGTAAATACATAAGAATTGATTCGAATGTACGGAAATACCCTTTTAAATTATTGGCATACCATGTTACCGTTTTGCTTCTCGTGTAGTTTTAGCCCGCCACACTTCAATATCATATATTTAGGCTGCATCCTGTTTTTTTTAGCAGGTGCCACTTATTGATGGATTTATTGATTCCCATAGCCATGCCATGATTAAAGAATCAGCTCTCTTGCTTAAATGTCGGATCTCCTCTTGTTGATCCTATTCTCACTTTGACCTTCAAATATGTTCTGGAAAATTTTGATCAATTGAGATTTTTTTTTTCACACTTCAGGCTAAGATCTGATGTTTTGCAGATCTCCAATTTTTTAAGCTGAGTTGACCTCGTCATGTTGAACGGTGGTAAAATTAGTAAGAAAATCGGAAACTAGTCTGCCAATATTTGCAAAATATATTGTTTTACATCTTTTTTTAACTAAATGTGCATAATTACATTCCTAGTTGAATATATACAATCGGATTTCGAGCTTCCTTTTTCCTGTTATAACCTTCTCCCACCATGTCGTGGACTTTTGTCTAGTATCGTGGTTTACAATAAATATTCATCTAGTTATAAACAAAAGTTTGATTTAAACATGTGCATCTAACTCTTTTTTGAGTTACAATGCTCTAGAAAAAGGATGGGAAATTTTATGGCTTTCTACTGAATTTCATGATTTAATGCAGTGCATATCATATGTATCATAATATGTTATTTACTGATGTAGATATTTGAAGTTGGAGATATTGTTTCCCTGGATGGGACTCGCGACGTTGGTGCGTCAAACAATCGCCGGTTAGCGGCTTTGTATTGCAATGTTACTTCAGGCTTTGAGGTATCTTTTCGCTCCACCTACTTGGTAGCGCCAGTTTACCTTTAGAAAGATTCACTTACATACCACTCAATTCCTATGTATTTACATATCTAACGCCTGAACTTCAATTTTTACATACACGCCACCTTAACTATCATAAAAAAGGTGTATTTCACGGTTTAAAGGTTAAAATGGTGGTATTTTTGATATGTTGTGAAAGATTTCGTTTATATAAATGTGAAATATAAAATTTTAGGTGTTAGATATGTAAATACTGAGGAAATATTTCAACTTGTTAAATCAAAGATAATTACATACAGCCTTCAAATAAAAAATAAAAAGGAGCTTTTTTTCAACTTTCCAATATATATATTTTTTTCTTTCTGTAATGCTTTGTTGACATATTCTTTGCAGGAAATTTTGGGTTTGGTGATGAGAATTATGCAAGTTGTACGAAAACCGCATGAACTTGCTGCTGATAACTTCATACAGCCTTCAAATGTAAGGTTTACGAATGTGCAAAATTTGACATATAATGACATTTCTCCTGATGTTTTCTTAATCTTTTTGCTTTTGGGAATTGAAGGAACCCGAATTTTTTCCAAATCGCCAATGTTTCATTAGCTACAAAGATAGGCAGATTGGCGCTTTTGGTGTTGTTCATCCGGAGGTATGCATGTTTTCACTTCTTGATATGTGTAGGCAATTATGAAATCTGTATTAGATACAATATGGACGTGTGAAGTTAAGCAGCCCAACAAAGGGAAAATTAGATATGTACACCCGAAGCATTGCTATTTTAAACTACCGAATCAATGTATTTACACGTGCCACATCAAATCGTTGAGAATTTGATAAAAATGAAAAATATAGGTAGGGAGTTTTATCATGATTTTAAAAGGGAAAAATACACCTTTTTACGTGAAGGTTTAAAGCACCAGAGCGCTAGCTATATGAAAATTTGAAAGTTTAGGTATGAGATATGGAAATACATAAGAATTGCGTGTTAGGTAAGTAAATTACCCTAAAATTTTTAATGTTTGTTTCTAATGAGGGAATTATTTTCAGGTGTTAGAGAAATTTGGAATTCCGGATCCGTGTTCTTTTGTTGAGATCGACATTCAGGCTTTATTATAAATCAGGTCCCTTCAGCCATATGAATCCAGGTCAACTTTATTCGTTCTTCCAACTTTTTTGGAAATTATTTCAATTAAGCTTGGTCTTCCAGGGACTTTATGAGAAGGCCTATTTATCTCGGTTGATTATTGTTAGTCAAATTATTGTAATTACTTAAAAATTTGCAAGCTTATCTATTTTATATTTATTTTTGGCCCCACTACTTTATTATTTTTTACTTCATTTTTGAGAAAACTTTGATTAGACTATAGACTAGTGCAAAAAAAAGGTTTTATTCCTCGAATTAGATTTATATAAATTTTAATTATTTTTATTATTACTTTATGTTATAGATTTATCTAAGTTTTAAGAAGATATACATGCAAAACACTATATATATATATGCGCACGCGCGAATAGGTGTATTCAACATGCAAAAGTTAGTAAATGCCCCTAATATTATTTATTTTTAGTTTGATATTTCTCATACCTTTAATGCCTTGATATAACATTTCGCAATAATCATCATATTAGTAGCACTAAGCATATTATTTACAATATCAAAGGTATCATAGCTATAAAATAGTTAATATCCGGCTTTTTCCTTAAAAAAATATATAAATTACACAATTTTAAAGATTAATTTGCAAACGAGTCATCAGCCAGGCAGAGCAGCTAACCAAGGGAGCAGCTTTTCATGAACTAAATCTGGCATATCATCATGGGGACAATGCCCAACTCCTTCCAACAAGTAGAGACTAACATTAGAAAGCCGAGGAGGAAGAGAACTGAAATATTTCCCAACCGGGCCATCAATAGGAGTAAATGGGTCTTTATCTCCCCATAAAATTAGAGCAGGAATAGTTATTTTTGGCATCAGTGACGTTGGATTCGGGCCTGGTGGGCCTGTAACAATGGAGATGAAGGCATCCAGAGCCCCTGCATCATCTGTTGGGCCCTTAATGATCTGGATATTCAAAATAACAAAAAAAAAAAAAAAAAACCAAATACAGTTCAAATTAATATTTCATCTTGTCAAGTATGTATCGAAATTCTTTAGACAGAAAAAAGTGATTTTAGAAAATGAGGATTTTGTTGAGTTGTAAAGCTAAATTTATGACATCCCAGATTATTCATTTATGAAGGGAACCGTGCTATTAGGCAATTGCTGAGATATTAAGACAAATTTTAAAATAATTTACATAACCACCACCCAACTCCTTTGTATTTACATCTCTAGCCCTAAACTTTACTTTCTATATCTAAATCACCAAAACCTTTCATCGCATTAGAAGTACCACTATTTTAACTTTCAAAAAGTGAGAGACACCGTTTTCCATGCATAGGCAAGGCAGCTTGAAAGTAAAATTTTGATGTGGAATGAAAGACTTAGGTGACATTTATTTAAAAAAATAAAATTTTGAAAAACATAATTTTTGGGCCGGTTTATAATCATCATATACATTTTGGCTTTCTAGGCGAGCACGTTCAAAAATCAAATGCATAAAAGAAAAAAAGAATACCTCAATCAAATCACCATCAACAGATTCCTTATTTCCATACACTGAAAGCAGAATATTCTTTAGATTTTCCCTGCCATAGCTTAAAACAATGAGGCAGTTTGATTTTGCAAAAAATTGCAAAAATGTTGGAGTTTTAATGTGTCATCAAGTACTCTTTTTTTAAAACATTTTCAAATATACCAGAAAGTACCTTTTTTTAACATTTTCAAATATAGCTGATGCAATAGTCCTCTGCTTTAGAAAGAAGTCAAGTAACCACAGCAGAGGCAATATAAGTTTTATCCTCCAGTCATCAACAATTGCTTTATTATTCATTCCACCAGCACAGTTCAGCAGCACAATCCCCCTAATCAGACCTTGGGTTGCTTCTGATTGGATGGAAAATTTTGAAAAATTGATTCACATGTAGGAGTACTCTGAAAATATCTTTTTTACCTTAGAATTAAAAAAGAAAAAACCTTTGACCAAAAGTTGTTTCAGAAAGAAAATAAAGGGAGATTTACATATTTACCACGCAACTTTTATATATTTTAACAATTACATCAAAGCATGTGCACGAAAAAGGTGCATTTCAGTTTAGGAAATTCAATATTAGTGGTATTTTTTATGTGAGGTCAAAGATTTATGTGTTATGTGAGTAAGACATGTAAATACATAAGAATTGTGGTATGTACGCAAATTCCCCAAAAATAAATGATGAGATAGTTTTCAAGTTAGTCTCTGTAAATCTGACTTAATTTTGCAGCAACAAATTTTCCAATGCTTAGATTAATGAGAACAACAAGAAATGACTTGAGTTTGTAAACCATTGTGTCATACATGAAGGCTAGCTACTGTGAGATGGGAATATGCTAAGAATTTAATTTGGCCATTTACATACATACCACCCAATTCCTGTATGTTTACAGACCTAAGACCAAAACTTTATTTTTTTTACATTCACATCATCCAAATCTTTCACATCACATCAAAAATACCACATTTTTAACTTTAAAGAAGTGAAATACACCATTTCATGCATAAGTAACGTGGCATGCATGTAAATATTACAGAATTGAGCGGTATGTATGTCATAAAAATAAAATACATTTACCATACCTGAAGCAGCGATAACACATGCAAGGCTCCCAACTGAATTTCCAATTAAAACTGTTGGCTTTTTAATGACTTCACACAAGAAATCCAAAATCAGCTATTAAGATAAGAAAATTGCCATTTAGTTTGGATAAAAACGGCCATAAACCAAAATCATGAGCTTTTTTAAATATAAGAAAGACCTGAGACCAAACTTCCATAGTGTATGAAAATCCTGTTGGCTTATCTGAAGACCCAAATCCAAGAAGATCAATGGCATAAACCGTGTAGTTTTCAGATAAAACTCCAATATTCCTAAAAATTGCACAATATACGAAACAAGAAAAAATTTATTGCAAGAATTCAAAGTCATGCACCTGAACAAAATAATCACCTAAACTAAAATCATTGAAATGGACGTTGTAACACTGGGAAGGAGAGAGTATAGACTGATTGTATTAGAAAGATTGGTAGTGATTATGGATGAGAAGATCATATAAAATAAAATGAAGTGGTTTTTGTTATTATGCGGAGCTAGTTCCCAATTTTACCGAGTAGTGCCCCTCAGGATGGGTTTGGATTTGTATCGGCAGCGTTAAAGTATCAGCGTCGTAGCGCTGATGGAGAAGCACTCCCGGAGAAAAGGTTATTTCGAAACCTATGAACATGAAAACATAGCGCCATATTTGAGCGCCGCATCCTGATGAGGAGCAATTCCTTCTAGGTTTTGACCATTTTTTTTACAGTTGAAGAACGATAAAAGAAGGCCCAGAGAGGGTCATTCATAACTTTTTAGAAGTAAGTTCTGCGATTTCTCAAAAGAGATTTTGTATTCTCTTGTGCAATAAGTGGAATGCAAATATCATTGTGTCCAAAATATGAAAATGTTTGAGTGTGGTGTAATTTATAATAATCTCCTCATTTTTATTTCATAGCAGATTTCTCAGTGAGGTGCGACTCCATAGTTTTTTTTACCATTCATAGGTTTTTCATGGTTAAATATGATATTTTGTGTTTTCTTGCTTTGTGTGCTTCTGTTCAAAGTTTTGTTTTGGATCTCTCTAATATGCTTCCGCAATTTGCCTCGCTTAATAATTTGGAAATCAAACTTGTATATATACATAAAAAAAAAAAAAAAAATCAAGATGCACCAATGAGATGGAGATTTGTAGTTATAGAGATTAAACAAAAGAATTGATATATAATCACTTCAAAAACTTGATAATAGAAAAGAGTTTAATGTGAAAACTAATAAATCATGCTACTTATTAACAATATTTGACAATTTATTACTTGAAGAGTTAAATATATGAAAAGAGAATTTCAAATATGTTGGATGATGTGAGTGTTGGCATTTAAGAAATAATCAGCTCAACAATAAACAAAGCTGAAATAAAATGTAAAAACAAAAATCGCAATTAAAATCTCCCAAAATTCTATTTGGCTTTATCTAAGCTCAATTTTGCATAACCCAAACTTAGGGTTTGCTTTTCAATCTCCTGACCGGCGCCAGTGGGCGAGAGAGGCACCGAAGCCATGAACAAGAAGAAGCGGGGGTCCCCTTCCCTTCACCAGAAAATTAATACTGTAACCTTTCCACCTCCATATGCTGCAGCACTCATAAATCTCCTTCAAAGCTCCGCTGAGCTCCGGTAGATTGGGGGCGACGCTGCCACTCCCAGCAGCAATCTCGACGCGAATACTGCGGAGACTGCCATTAGAAACTCTGTAGGGGCTTAAAGCTTGCAAAGAAGGAGAGGACGAAGAAGAGAAAAGGGAAGGAAGGAGAAGAGCGCGAAATGAGGGAAGAGAAATCGCCGGACATTTTTGGTGAAAGAAGGTCGCCGAGATCTGAGCCATACAGTTTTCTGTATGCAGGCAGGAAGGACCGCATATAAATTGTAAGGTTCAGAACAAATTTGCATTTCATTTGACAATATTTCACCCCTAAACTTCAATATTTACATCTATATCCCATTGGCACTTAAAACGTTCGTTTATATAAAAATAGCAAACTTATTGATGCGTGCCAAAAATTCACGGCAGTAGAGTAACGAATTATCATCTTAGCATTGTACTAGAATTTTACACACACTCAGATGAAAAATAAAAAAATTGTGACTACTCTACAAGCTTTTACGTGAAAAGCCCGTAAAGGAAAAAATCATAGGATCTGGTCCAACTGCGAAAATTCACTATTAATTGATAATTACAGAAATCCCTTTATCCCACTGACAGAAAATAGTAATTATATTTTTTCAGATTATGACGTTGATTGATAGCGTCTGGTTTGTGGTGATCGATGACGGTTGGCGGAGATCGACGACGATCGGTGATGGTCTTCGGGGGTCGACAATGGTCGACTGCGATCGGCAGTGGTCGTTGGCGGTGGTCGACGATAGAGGTCGGCGGTGTTCGACGACGATCGACGGTGATGTTGAACTACAGCTTTTCCTCAAGGTCTCAGACTCTCTTTCCAAACTTCAGCCCCCCTAATGATAGAAATGAAACTCTATTTATAGTGTTCTAATTAATGCATAAATATGAAACATTTTGATCGGGCAATCCGGAGTTTCTCTTAATCATATAGTTTTTACCGACTGGACATTTGAGTGTCTTGCAGAATTGAGTGATCTTGAGCTCGTTGGATTTGTCTAGTCGAGCCGCTCGATTCGATATAAACCTGTCATATTCGACAACCCTTTGATCTTTCAAATGTGTCTGAAAATCATTTAAGTGTGGTTCAATGACTTGATATGGGCTTGATTTGACTCGGACTGTGCTAGTTTTTATATCATTAGGTACGTCTCATCAAGTCGGTCAGTTTGACTATAAGTTTGCTGAAATCGGAGCTCTAGATGACTTTTTATCAATATTTGAATGTTTCATGCTTAAAAAATCGTCTCGAGATTCGTGTCAAATGATGAAAATTTGTTGGCAGCATATCAGTTGCCCTCCTATTTTCGTGCAAGAACATTTTTATCGTCCGAAAATATCAATATTCATAGAACAAAATAAATAATATTTTTATAAAGGAATTTGAAGAGGTCTTCAAATTCCGAAAATAAGATTAATAGAATTTGACTTTTTTTTAATATAAATTTTATTTATTTATTATTATTTATGAGCATTTAATGCTTTTTTTTAATTTTCATATTAATGTGCATTTATTGACCATGACTCTTTTTGAGCCTATAAATAGGGGTCTGAAGGAGAGGGTAGAGGTGTGACGGTGCATTGCGACAACGCGACGGGTAGGGGCGTTGCAGCGGAGCAGCGCGACTAGGTGGGGCAACGCGATGCGACGGCGCGACACGGCGGGCGTGGTGGGGCAACGCGTTGCGGCAGTGTGGCACGGCGACGCGTTACGGCGTGACAACGCATTGCAACGGTACGTCGCGGTGATGCAGAGACACATTGCAGTTGTGTGTTATGATGTCGTGACACATTGCAGAGGTGTGACACGGCGATGTGTTGTAAAAGTGTGTCGCGATGACGTGTTACGGCGTGACAATGCGTTGCAACGGTGCTTTGCGGCGGCACAGAGACACAGTGCAGTTGTGATGTCGAGATGCATTGCGACAGTGCGACGCGACGAAGCGTTGTAGCGTGGCGACACTTTGTGATCGTGTGTTAGGGCGACTCGTTGCAGCGCATTGACGGCAGTGCGACGCGGCGAAGCGTTGTAGCGTGGCGACACATTATGTTCGTGTGTTAGGGCGACGCGTTGCAGCGCATTGACGTGTTGTGGCAGTGTGTCGCGGCGACACGTTACAGTGTGACAGCGCGTTGCATTGGTGCGTCGCGGCGGCGCAAAGATGCATTATAGGAGTGCATTGTGATGTCGTGATGCATGGCGGTGGTGCGACACGGCGAAGCGTTGCGGCGAGGCGGCGCATTGTGATGGTGCGTCGAGGTGACGCATTGCAGTGCAGCGACGTGTTGTTGCACTGTGTCATAGCGACGTGCTGGCGAAGCATCGCAGTGGCGCGATGCGTTTGATGCCCAATGTCATGAAAAAAGGTAGGGGTGGAGTCCTCAGCTGATTCATGATTTCTCAGAATAAAATCATTTTGTGCAGTGGTGAAGAGTTGCGGTGCCAAGTCACTGTGCAGAGTGGGTGCCAAGTTACGACACAGAGTTGCAGTCCCGATCTACGGTACAGATTTGCGGTGTCGAGTTGTGGCGTAGAGTTGCGGTGTCGAGTTGCGGCGCAGAGTTTTGGTGACGAGTTACATTTAGAGTTGACGTACCGAGCTACGGTGCAGAGTTGTGGTCCCAAGCTATGGCGTAGAGTTGCGGTGCTGAACTACGGTGCAGAGTTGTGGTCCCGATCTACGGTGCGGAGTTGCGGTCCCGAGCTACAGTGCAAAGTTGCGGTGTCGAGCTGCGACGCAGAGTTGCGGTGAAGAGTGAAAGTCGCCTTCAACTTGTATAGCAAGCGAGCAACGAGTTCTTTTTTCTCATTGATGTCGTGCATTTTGCAATAGATTCCAGTGCCTCTCTTGCACATTCCAAAGGTGATGAAAAAATGTTAAAGTTTTCCTGTCACACTTTGAGGGGAAGATTTTCATGCTTGTGGTGGTGATATCTGGAGACCCCTTGACGATCATAAGAAGTATTAGAGTTTTGGGGAGGCGATGACGACTCTACTTGGAGATGAGCGGATTTGTTGTAGCTCTTGTACAAATATATGTTGGTTATTGTAGTATTTTGATGTGACATTTGTAGATGTTAATAATATGTTTCTTTGTACGTCTTTGACGTTGCTTATGAGATTATTGTAGTTTTATAACCGTATGAAATTCTGCAATTAAAGTTAGCACACTCATTTTATAAAATGAAGAATCACATACTTTTTATGGTTCTTGCCTTTCGAGGTTGTGCTCTCTCGAACTTATGTTTTATAAGAGCTTGAACTAGTACCTACTAAGGCTCATAGCCTTCTGAGGTCTTTTCGTGTTTCTGTGCCTTTTGAGGCTTGACTTCTTGGAGCATTGTAGTTTTTCATCGAGTCTTGTTTCCTGGGATCAACTTCCAGGGGTATGGTTGAAAGAAAAATTCTATTAAGGATGTAAGACCAGTTCTGAGTTATATAACCAGAGATGTTCGACGGTATTAACTCGTAATGAACAAAGTCATATGAAATCCACTGAGGATGGTTGACGTATCCTATGTTGTTGGACAAAGCTTTTGCTTGACGACCGTAATCTGTTATGGACGAGATCGGAGAAAACCCACTAAGGATTTTTGACCTATCCAAGGCTGTATATCGAGGATTTTGCTTGACTGCTGTAGCCTCTAATAGAAGAGGTAGAATCGACTTCCCCTGGGATCGACTAAGCCTAGAATGAGGTGTCAGAGTTGCTCTGTATTTCTCGAGACTATGGCGTAGGTTGCAATAGACCGTATATTTTTTTAGAAATATGGTTGTAGTCATACTCAATAAAAATGTCTGACAACTTATTAGTTGCTTGCTTTTGAATCCTTTTTCCCATCAGCTTGAGCGTTTTCCACGTGAGCTTGTAAAACAACCCATGTATCGGGCCTTGAAGATATCGACTTCTTGATCTAGTTGAAGAAGAACCCTAGTACGATGAGATGGCGCAAAGGAAGTGTTATTTGCGGTAAAGATTGCCCCCCCAGTACATGAGTGATTTTTGTAAACTTGTAATCTGAATGAAATGTGGGATGACTTCCCCACCATAGTCGTGACCTGAACATTAACATGAACGATCTTTTGAGACTGCAGTGAATGTTGTCCTCCAACATTTCGAGACTGTAGTGAAGGTTGCCCCCTACATTGAAAAATGCATCGGAGAAGATCTTCATGATGTGAATGAGGCTCCTTCGTCAGTTTGATGAAGTACGTCATTGAGAAAAGAAGTAGGGGCTCAGTGTCTTAGAGTTCAAGACAATGCTGAACGAGACTTTGTTTCCCACAGACGACACCAAACTGATGCGTGCCAAAAAATTCACGGCGGTAAAATAACGGATTAACGTTAACGGATTAACCTTTTAGGGTTGGCCGAGAATTCTGCACACACTCAGATGAAAAAAAAAAAAAAACAGTGTCTGCTCCATAACTTTTTACGTGGAAAGCCCGTAAAGGAAAAAACCACGGGGTCTGACTCAGTTGCGAAAATTCATTATTAATTGATGATTACAAAAATCCCTTATCCCAGAGACCGGAAATAGTAACTATGTTTTTCAGATTATGACGTTGACGGACAGCGTCTGGTTCTTGATGATCGATGACGGTTGACGGAGGTCGACGACTATCGGTGATGGTCTTCGGTGGTCGGCGATGGTCGACTGCGATCGACGGTGGTTGACAACGGAGGTCGGCAGTGGTCGACAACGGAGGTCAGCGATGTTCAACGACAATCGACGGTGATGCTGAACTACAGCTTCTCCTCAAGATTTCAGACTCTCTTTACAGACTTCAACCCCCCTCATGAGAGGGATAAGACACTATTTATAGTGTTCTGTGTGCAATTAATGCAAGAATGTGAAGCATTTTGATCGGTCGATCCGAGAGCTTCCCTTTATCGAACAAAGTTTACTGGATATTTGAGTGTCTTAATGATGTCAAAATTGAGTGATCTTGAGCTTGTTAAATTCTTCTTATCAAGCCGCTCGATTCGAGTATAAACTTGTCATGTTCAACAACCCTTTGATTTTTCAAATGTGCCAAAAATCATTTAAGTGTGGTTCAATGACTTGATCTGAGTTTAATTTGACTCAGATTGTGTTAGTTTTTATATCATTATGTCCGTCTCATCAAGCCGGTCAGTTTGATTATAAGTTTGTTGAAATCAAAGCTCTGGGTGACTTTTTATCAAAATTTGAATGTATCATGTTTCAAACATCGTCTCGAAATTCGTGTCGGATGATGAAAATTTGTTGGTGGCGTATCTCTTATAAATCAAATGAGTGACTTGTTAAACTTATAAAAATGAACAAGCCTTTAAACGAAGAAAATATTAAATGAATAATTAAAAACAATATATAAATAAGTAAATAAACGAACAACAAATAAATCAGGTCTTTATCTTATTTTAGGTAGTGTCTTAAAATTGTAATTTATTTTAATGTAAATGAGTTTGAAATTGAATTTTAATTGAGTTTATTAATATTCTTTAAATTAAGTTTTAATCGATATCATTCATGAAACCTTAAATCAAGATTTTTGGAGAGTTTATTCATGAAACTTTAATTAAAAATATTCACAAGTTTTTTAATGAACTTGTTTGCTAGCTTTAACTAATATTGTTTGTGAACATAATCAAATCAAATAAGAAGTTGATTAAATAAGTTCATTTAATAATTGAATATTAATAACAATGTTCAAAATTACTAAATTAGTTAATAAAACGAACATGAACAAATACTTATCGAGCCAAGCAACAAATAGTTTAATAAATTTTTTGTTGGTTTACAACCCTAACTTCCGTCACCACCCGCCCTAATCTTCTATATGGTCTCCCCCCTTTCTTTCTCCACATAAGCAAAACATAAACTCTCTCAACCCTATCTTCCTCTTGGCAACACTTCTCAATTGAACATGTTGTGACACCTTTTTTTATATTTAATGTTCATTATATATAAGCGCTGGAATTATTATGAAATGAAACTTATATTCTTTATTTTATTGAGTCGGTCAACCCTTGTAATCAGCTTTACCTCGATCGACTCCTAATTAATTGATCCCTGTCATATCATTTTCTTATCGGTATGCCTTTGTGTTTGTTGGCCTTGGGTATGCCGACCTACAGTTGCTCGTTTTTTTACCTGCCGCTCGCTCGATCGGTCTTTGATCTGTTGTCAAAGATTTGGTTTATATAAATGTAAAATATAAAATTGAGGTGTTAGATATGTAAATACGTAAGGATTGGATGGTATGTATGTGTATGCCTAAAAAAAGGCCCGCACCAATCTTGAGACAGTTTGGCTGTCTAGAACAATAGGGACAACTTAAAGAATAATCCTCTAACGAAAAGCCACAAATACTTATAAAGTCGATTAATTGAGCATTTAGCAACCATACAACGAAGGATTGGTGACCGACCAAACGATTATCTAGGCTGAGCGTAAACAAACAGTCTTCCGACGACTGAACACAGGTCCATACCATCCAACAATCTCGCAAACATCAACATGAGGATTTCTCAGCACTGCCCCAAATATCACCAGATAACAAACAAAGCTAATCGACCATGGTAGAGCCGACCGACCACCTTGATTGATCTTTAAGAGCGACAATCAACCGATATCTGACAAAATAGCCCACTGACATAAACACGGTTGACCAACTTAATGACTTGCCAGCTAAAAGGTCCAAGAATATTAAAAGATGACTAAATCAATTGCAAACACGAAAAGACATAACAAAAGACAATAATGTCATGTTAACTCTTTTATTAAAGTAGGGACATATATGTAATTTTAACTTTGAGACCTCCTGTATTTTATGTATATGAGCCGAAACAGAGTTTAACTTGAGCAAATGAATTTTAATGGAGCCAAAGCCGAATATCAAGCTCGGATGTTTTACTCCTCGAGATATGAAAACTTCGATGGTGTGAATGTAAAAAATAAAGGTATGAATGTAAGAAAGAAAATTTAGGTGTGAGTTATGTAAATACATAAAAATTGGGCGATACGTAAGCAAATGCCCAAAAACTTGATATTTTCAATAGGATGTACCCAATTAGTGGGACGGGCTTTTGGCCGATGCAGAGTTTGGACTTAGCTTTCGTCGCCTCGACCATGGAGGATATAATGGAATAAGTTTGAGAAAACTAAGAAATATTTAAGAACAAAACCCATAAAACCCCTCTGTTCCTCTTTTTCTGCTGAGCCATCGATGCTCTTTTGAGCACCTCAAATTTTTTGCCTTCAATCTTATGGAGGGCTGTATGTAGCTCTAGCCGCGCAGTAGCTGTCGGAAACCCTAATTTTCTCCGCCAAATTCTGTAAACCTAATTTTCTCTGCCCCTTTATTGCCCCTTTCTCGCACTTTTTCTTTTCGGTGCAGTTAGTGACGGTTCTAGGACGAATTGGAGCTCTCTTCCGCCATTAGGGCTTGTAGGTGGTATTTGGAAGATGGAAGGGGGCGGAGCGGCGTACAATCCTCGGACGCCTGAGGAGGTTTTTCGGGATTTCAGAGGTCGCCGGGCCGGCATAGTCAAGGCTCTAACTACAGGTGTCTCATTCTCTAGAACTTCTCTCGTCTTCCCTCTCGTTATCTACTTCCACCACTCTGCATTTTTCCTGTTTTGGAATGATTTATTTGTGACTTGCTTTCTGATTTACTGTAAGCTGGAACTTCCCTCTTACTGCAGATGTGGAGAAGTTCTACCAGTTCTGCGATCCAGGTGAGCTGTATTCCACAATGCTAGACTTTCTGGCTTTTAGGGTTTTTTATTCAGTCTTCTGTTAAATCTGTGTTGAAGCCGGAGAATTGTGTTTTTGGAATGATTTGAGATATTTGGATCATCTCGCTTCTGTGGTTGTGGAGATTTGCATTTGGGATTATTTATTTGGTTAGACTGTGTAAAAATTGGAAAAAATTTTTTCTTATCTCATGCTTTTTAATTTATTTATTATAAGTTGACTTTCTTATTGTTATTTATTATTATTTTTTTGTTAAATTGTGGTCAAAGGGATGATTCCATTTTTAATCTCTTGGGCGTGAAGATGCATTCATAGCTTTGAATGTGTTCTGAGAAGGTTTTTGGAGCTAGAAATCAATATTGGTGTCTAACTTGAACGATTTAATAAATTTGCTATTTTTTAAAGCATTATTTCAAAATTTAAACGAACCAAAAAGGCACTGATATAGAAATTTATCTTCTCCTGCATCTAGAACAAGCACGCTTTATACTTTATGGTGTTTATAAAGACCTGTTAATTTTGATGTTTGTCACAAATATGGGTGTGTAAATGAGTCTAGTAGAGCTTGAGGCCACCCTAGGCTCGTCTTGTTTATATATTAGGAAAGAGAGAAAATAATATTAATTTAAACTATTGTTATTATAAAATGATATAAAATGAGCAATTACGAGATGAATAATAAGAAATTTCTTGATATAAAATGTAAAATATTATTTGTTGGTGATTTACATTTATACCACCCAATTCTTATGTATTTACATATCTAATGCCAAAAGTTTTATTATTACATTTATATCACTAAAATATTTCATGTTACCTACTTTAACTTTTAAAATGTGAAATACACATTTTTGAGCATAGGGAAGGTGGCATCTATGTAAAAAATGAAGTTTGTGTGTTAGATATGTAAATACAAAAGAATTGAGTGGGGTATGTAAGTAAATCTTCCTATTTTTTATACATTTTTATTAATTTTAATATAAAAGTTTAAAATTTTAATATATTTTGAATAATTTTTTCGGCAATAATTCTTTTAAGAAGTCGGTTCATGAGCTAACGTGTTGAGTTTGGGCTGGCTTGAGCTTGGCTTGTCAGTTCATCGACTCAATAGCTCACGAACCACTTGTTGAGTCGAGCTCATGCCAACTCACAAATAAGAGTGGCTCAACTACACCCCTAGTCACAACACTAGCTCTCTCTCTCTCTCTCTCTCTCTCTCTCTCTCTCCTTCTCATATGCATATTTTATCGATCTGTCGTTGAACATGTGATTTTCATTTTCATGTGCATTGCTTCTGTTATTGAGGTTTTCAATGATGCAATGAGGTTTTTATCTATTTATTTATTTATTTATTTAGAAAAGGAGAATTTGTGTCTTTATGGGAATCCTAATGAGACATGGGAAGTCACCTTACCTGCTGAAGAAGTTCCTCCGGAGCTTCCTGAACCTGCATTAGGAATTAACTTTGCTAGAGATGGTATGGATGAAAAAGATTGGCTATCTCTTGTTGCTGTTCACAGTGATTCATGGCTATTGTCAGTTGCCTTCTACTTTGGAGCTCGGTTTGGTTTTGACAAAGAGTCGAGGTAACTTTTGTCCCGTAGTCTTTACATTCATATCACCCAATTCCTATGTATTTACATATCTATCACCTAAACTCAGCTTTTTATATTTATACCATCGTAAATTTTCATATCAAATAAAAAATACCACTATTTAAACTTTTAATAAGTGAAATGCATCTTTTTCAATCATAGGTAAGGTGATATATATATATATATATATATATATATATATATATATATATGTAAAAATTGAGGTTTAGGTGTTATAAATGTAAATAAGTAGGAAGTGAGTGGTATTCATGTAAATATTCCTTTTTGTCAGTATGTTCTCATAATTTGTTGTGATTAAGTTAGCAATGTCTACATATAAATTTTCTTAAATGCCCTTTGGTACTTGGATTGATTCTTTATGTTTATATACACCCTTTACTGTGATATATAGTAGTTAATTGTGGTACCATATTTATCATGTCCATTAATTTTGAAATTGGGGCAAATTGCCTCTTCAGTGGCTTTTATTCGCATTTTTTATTCGTTTTAATGATTTATTTTTTTCATATGAGATAGTTTTATAAGTGCTTTGGTTTTCATTTTTTTTCATGGTCCTCATCATCATCAGCCTTATCCTTACCATATAGATCCGGCTCTATGAATCCTCATCCTTCATTCGTCCTTCTTCAGAATTGTCGAACTATATTGCAAATGTTCTTTTACTTTTGCAACTTTTTTCTAGATATTATATTTGTATTTGAAATTTGAAACAAATTTTGTTTCTTGAATTATTTTCATGTTTTTTTTATCAGGATAAAGAAATAGTAATTTTCCTTTAACGAATGTTTTTGTGAGGCTTGTAAAATGCGATTTTATGGGTTTGATGAAGTGTTTATGTACATATGAGTATACATAAATCATAAATTGTCTACTGATACGATAATCTTGTAATAGTTATTGTAGACCGATTACTGTAGATAACTCGTATAAAACTCTGTGTGTGAATTTTTTTTTGGTGTTTATTCTGAGGGGATATAATGTTCTTTGGATGAATGAACTGTTTTTCAGCGTTGAAGGATATTACTTCCATTGATATTTTAGCTCAAGGTATCAGAAAGTACTTGCAAATAATCAATTTTAGTGGTTAATGTTTTGACAGTCAGGTTTGGAATGACTTTATATTTTGTGATAAAAGGCTGATTTTTAAAATTAGATGAGGGCCGCAGTAGATTAATGGTCTGTTTGGGGTAGCTGCAACTTATCTAAATAAACATTTTATCCTGATAAACTGCTGATCAACAGATGATCCATATAAGTTGGCTTGCTGTTTGGGTAGTTGTTTTGCAGCTGTTTGTGGAAAAATGATAATTGTGCCCCTGTTAGGTAATGTTGTTTGTAACAAAAATGAATTGACAATATACTTGATACTGCAGAAGTAGAAAACTAATATTGAAAAATACAGAAAAAAGATGAAACAATCCTCACTTATCAATTAGTATCAAGATTGACAAAAAAAAATAAAAATATTATTAAAATTACAAATAAAATTATGATAATATTAATTTTATACTCGAGACGGAGTATGTCACGATATACACTGTCATCCAGGGATACTATCGAACCTCGATCACTATTTACAGTCGAGTTTGGCGAACTGTACGCCCACCAGAAGAATGCACAACTCTTCGATACGCTTCGCAGGCAACTGTAGAACCGTCTCCAGTAACTGTGCACCCAACGTGACGTCAGTACTAAAGTCTGTAGTCCACAGTGACAAAACACAAGTTGGGATGACTCTGAAATCCTGAAGCTCATGTTTCTTGAAAGATATAGGAGAGAAAACATTAGGCATCTTAAAAAATTAAACTAAAGAAAAAATGTGCAAGAAAATTTTAATTATGGAAAATAGTCTCAAATAAAAAAAAGCAAAAAATTGGAAAAAAATATAGGTGAGGTCTCAGTGAATTAACCACACAAACCAATGAGTCTATCGCTACATGAAGACAGTTGACATTGTAAAAAAAATGTTCTTAGTTGCCTTTTAACTCACGTGAAACCAACGTCCTGTGCCACATGTGCATATCACAAAAAAAGGTCATCCAGTAGGTCCTCATAAACTGATGCACCGAACAAGAGAGATGATCTGGGTTGCCTTCATTAGGATTTCACATGTACCAACAAACAACATCCATCGACACACCATCCAGAAGAACATAAAAGGTTAGAAGTCTCATCATGAAAGTCTCATTATAAATGAACATAATGAGATTGTACAAATGACATTAAATAAACAAAGTTTACAAACTAAACAATAGATGTTCAATCAACACTGAACAATCTCGTTCGTTATTTGCTCTCTCAATGCAAACCTCATCAAAATGCACCCCCCAACAAACGCCAGAAACCTCCCGAAACCATGCATCAAACTTCATCAAAATGCACCCCCAACAAACACCACAAACCCTCCCAAAATAATCTAGCAAAGCTCATGAAAATGCACCCCCAACAAACACCACAAACACTCCCAAAACCATCCACCAAACCTCATCAGAATGCACCCACCCCTAAAACCACATCATTAGTGCAGCCATTGTTTTTTTATTTGTATCATAATCCATTTCATTTTCACCCAAGCGTCCCCAGTCAACTTGAAAGATGGATAAGTAAAATGAATTTATCTTAAACCAACGTAAATAAAATGCCAGAAGTAGTTTATGACAAGGGGAATGAATCTTTTCAACCAAAAAATGATGATAAGAAAGATAATGATATCCACCTTCAATAGACTTTCATTGCATAATTGGCCTGATCTAACTAATCTTAACTCCCAAAACCCATCCAACGAACCTCATCCAAATGCACACCCATAAGTAACAATTTATCATGGCTGAATCCATCTAGCAGCCGGAAAGAATGCTCAAGTAACAAATATTGAATGCCCCAAACAGACAATAAGGGATGAGACCATAACAAAAAGGCTCCAACATTTTCGTTTTGCATCCATTAAAAACCAGAGAAACCATAGATACAACAGAAACCATAAGAAACCAGAACAATTTGCGGCTCGAAAAATTCAAATGTAAAAGTCACATTTTATGTATTGCAAATCCTAAACAAGATTCATGTGCAATCACCAAATCTGTAAGAGCGTAAACAAAATTTGCAAGGCAGAGAGCGTAATATTGCACAATACCAACCATTCCATCGGTGGTTAGGAAATGTACTTATAGAGTAGCAAAGGTTGGGGGTCTAACAACACAGTAAGGGGAGAACATTGAGAAGCGCGAGAGAGGGAGAGAAGCGCGCGAAAGATAGTGCGTCGAGAGAGACGGGCGAGTGGGAGCGGAAGAGGGAGTTAGGGCATGCGATACGTGAAGAGGGCAACGGGGTCTTTGGTTCAAATGAAATGGGTTTGACACGCGGTCTATGTTTAACGTAAAAATAAAAACACAATTTTCGCAGACGCGGCCAAAACACAATTTTTAGATGAGCGGCGGCGTTTTCAAAACGCCGCTGCAGCTTATCCGCTGCGTTTGCCAAACGCAGCATAAATCTATGTTTCTTGTTGATCTAAGACTGATATTCTGAACAAATAGCAAGGATTACCAATTTTGTTAGATCACAATATTTCAGTATAAGTTAGAGAGATGTGGTGATGTTGCTCGTTGCCTCCAATGGCAAGATCTAGTGTTTGGATCCTGAAAACAAAAATGTGGAGCTTTTATCAAAATTTTCAAATCTTGCTCAATGGATAACAAATGAAGTTGATTTTGGATATGTTTAGGGGATTTTGATTGACATTAAATTCTAGGAAGATTTACATACATACCACTTAAATCCCTATGTATTTACATTTCCCTAGCACCTGAGCCACAATTTTTACATATATGCCACCTTGCCTTTGCATTAAAAGATGTATTTCACTTTTAAAAGTTAAAATAGTGGTATTTTTTTGTGATATGATAGATCGGTGTGGCATGAATGTAAAAAGTGAAGTTTAGGTTTTAGAAATGTAAATACATAAGAATTGGGTGATATGTATGTAAATGCCCCTAAATTCCATTGGATGCTGATGCAAGCCTTCTATTGATATGAGATTCAGGTAAATTATTGTATCTATGCAAAGGCATCAATGTTCTTTTCTATTGAGTTTTTTACGGGTGAACTTCATGAAATCTTATTCTTGGATGTTCTACCTTACAAAATGCTCTTTAATTTTAGTCTTAGCATTGAAATTGAAATCATATCAGACTTTTTTATTTTTCTTTGAGTTAGCTTATGTTAGTTTAACAACCACAGAAACTTTTGGAATTATTTGCATTTAAAAAAATCTTTTTGGCTGCTCATGAATGGCTCATAATATTTTTTATCTCTGATATTTAATATGCGAACTCAAGTTTGCAATTGTTATTATTTTCAGCTTTTAGATAAAGTTCTTAAAAACATTCCATCGCGGGAGCCATAGTTTTTGAACCCAATAATCACCATATGGAATTGGCGCTCAAATTATTCTATCTACGGCATTATGTGCCGCCACATTAAACTATTCAGAATTTCATGTTTCTTTGCATCTTTTATTTCTCCTATATGCTTATTTTGTTATTTGATTTTGAAATTTTCTTTCTCTGTTTATAAAATAATGTCATATTTAAGTTTTACTTTTTTGAATACAAAATGAAAATGCTTGCCCACTGATTGGCAATAGGATATTTAGTTTTATTAGGGAGAGAGAGAGGGGAAATATGTAATAAGAAAATAAGAAATGAAATAATACTATTATGTATGCTTTTTCTATGAACCTTTGGCATCTCAAGCTTAAGTTGCCATTGCATGATATTGATGCGGATCGGACCGGCCTGCTGTGGCCTTTTGTTTGTTGCTGAATTTTTTGTCTGGGATTACTTCTTGCTTTTTGTGTAGAGTTTGCATGGTCTTTAGGATGCATTTTTTTTATTATTTTCCCAGTAATTTTTGGGCATATTTTAATAGTGTTTTTGTTTTATAGAAGCGGCATTCTATTTTGGCTCAAAATAAATTTCTATTCATTTTTTTTTTGCTAGAAATTCTTTCTATTTTGCTTCTTGACCAAGTTGGAGATTGAAAAATTTATAAGATAGTTTATCTCCCAATACAAGGGAGAGGCTTGATTTGGTTTCTTCTTTTTCATCCACTTTATTTCTTTCTATAAATTATGGTATCACATTCGTTATTGATTTTATTCAAGTTAAATGCCTTATGGTACTTACGAGAGCATGATTTTGTTAAAAACTAAGAGGTTGGCTCTCGAAGTTTTATATGCTTATTGCTTGATTTTCTGCATCTCATTTTATATTTAAATTACAAACCTAGATCCGAAAATATCTTGTGTTAGAGTTGATACGAGGGCTTAATGTTACATCACAATATCTTATAGCTGTAAAATATAATATCTTGATCAATTAACAAAAAAATAAAAGGCTTCGTTTAGTTAAAAGCAGTTTAAATAATCCAAACAATATCAGCATGATTATTATGAGATTCATAATTATATTGCTACATTTGTTGGAAGTTATAAGGTATTTTAAGATTGGATAGATCATTTAGATTTATTTTTTTAAAATATAATGTTTAATTCTCAAAGTATTGAATTGCTAAAACAAAACTAATGGAACATATTCAATTGTTATGTCAAAGTTTTATTACTTATTATACAAAATATTCATGGTCTTATTTGAAATATGAAATTAAATAATATTATTGCCATTCAATGATTATATATATATATATATATATATAATATATCGGTTGTATACTTGTATGCATAATTTTAAAAGGTTAATCAATGTTCATATCTTGTCTTTGGATATTTTCTTGATTAAATGTCTTAGTTCTCAAAATGTCCTATTAATTATATTGTTATCAATGTTTATTTTATTGATGTATTACTGGTCTTTGAATAAACATAATTAGTCCGCAAAATGCCCAACTGACCATGAACTGATTGCAACGAGTGAAACAAAGTCAATAAATTTGGCATGATTCAAGCATTTTTCAGGTCATTTTTATCTATGGCCGAGCTTTTTAATCTTCAAGTTGAATCATTTTTATAAGATTTTATCTTGTTTTGTATAAGAATATGTTCAGATTTAAAAGTTTGTTAAGAGTGGGTAGGATTGAATGTGTTTTGAAAATGTAACCTTCTTCTTGTAGCCATATGTCTATAAATAGTAACCAATGATGTAATTAATTTTTTGTTGATAGTGATTATTTTTGTAGCCAATTGAAGACATAACTTCTTATGGTGGAACTTTCAAATCTCATGGATTGCCTATAGATTCTTCAATAGAAGGGATTTGTATTATAACCATTGTTTCCCTTGATTCCATCATTTCAATTCTGCTTGCCTGCTTTGATGGTGAAAGTATCATTTTAGATGAAGTAACACCATGCTTTCTAGTTTGATTGAAAGCGGGGTCTCATTTAGATGACGAGTAAAGTGCCAAAATGGTCCTTTGACTATTTACATGGGTCCAATTTAGTCCCATAGTCTATAAAAGTGTCAAATTAGACCCTATTCCGTTTAAATTGGGGTTGAAATAGTCTTCCATGGGAACTATTTCAGGATATATTAAAAGTTTCTGTGGATGAAATTGACACTTTAATAGAGTCTTCGACTTGAATGACCCACCACAAAGAGTTAGATCCAACACTTGCTCTCTTTAGATGATATGTGGATGAGCAAAGAGGAATTGCACTAGTTAGACCTTGAATACCTTGGCGACTACATGGATCTAAACACTCCTTCAGAAGATAGTTCTTTGCATCTCAGGGGAGCTGATGTGGTATAAACCTTTAAACAAGTTGAATGGGTTTACAAAAGCCTAAATGGTTATAGGTCAATTATGAATAGACAAATTAAACAATAATGGATATAAATCAAGCACTTTTTCTGGTCTTTTTCAATTTATAGATGAATTTTTTCTTCTTTTTTTTTGTTAATTTGGATTAGTTGGTTGGGATTTTTTCTTTTGGAGAGAATGTGTTTAAATTTGAGCATTTGAGAGGATTTGATAGGATTGAATTTTCTTTTAAAATTTGTTCTTTCTTTGTTGAAAATTTAAACTCTATTTTTAATAAGGACTTATGCTATGTAATTAATTATTTTTTGACGATCATTGAAATTTGATTTTTTTTCTAAGGTCAATTTGGTGCTCCCAATATAAAAATATTGTATGTGGATTGCTCCGAGTTTGTTCCTGAACTTATTTTAATTTACTCCTATCATTCATTAATGTCTGAAGCAAGAAGTTAACGTTGAGTTAAGCTAGAATGCACCATATTACAGCAAATGTTTCTTTATTTAGAGCTTTAGAGTTTGAGAAAAATTACAATTATCATACAACGTACGATTGACTAATATTTCTGATGAAAAATATCTTTAAAAGCCCATTTAAAGTGTAATTCAGCAGAAATGAAATTTACAAATAAAATATGATTCTATAACTGATTTCATTGAATTTTAATATGTCAGTTGAATTATCTAATAACTTATCTCCTGATAAATTTTTCATCAAAGTTATGTAGTATTTATGAATCATGCTAATATTGATTTTATATTTGGTACTGGGTTCCTTGACTAACACATTTATAAATCTAGTTTTTTTTTTAAAATAAAATTGTGTTAATAATATTTGTAAACCTTTTAAAGATATTTTTTTCAAAATAAAAGGTGAAAAATAAATTTCATTTATCTGGTTGTATTCAAAGATACATAATTCTGCATTATTAATTTTTAAATTATTTGAATTATTTTTCTTGAAAGATTTCCCACCATATGTTAAATCTTATCGTAGTTATATCTTTTGTTAGTTATTATAAGAAAATGGTATTCTTCATTTGCTCCTCTTGGCTTTAGCTATTGTACATATATAATAGCTCATGAGTATCTTGAAATCATCATTATGTCCATTACATCATTCATTAGTCATTGATATGATATGTTTGAAAATATTTGCAAGAAACTTATTGTTTTTAACCATGATAATTAAAAGTCTATTGCAGATTTGAACCTAAGATACGTTATTTGAATAAATTGACAGAGTAATGTTTTTTCTATATTTTGCTAGTTTCCCTATAAGAGCCTTCAACAAATTAGTAGAAAAATGGGATCATATAAAATCATACAATGAATTGAGACATCTTCTTACAAGTCATAAATCGTTAAAAATTTTAATATTATTCTAATTCTAATGTTTACGATGTGAATCAAATGGTGAACTGCCATTTTGGATTCTTTTCTTCCTCATTAATTTTCATATCTAGTATATCACACGCATAGTGCTGAAACAATCATATTGGCCTTTTTACTAGAGCTGTTATTTAGAGATGTCATTTCGTTTATTGTCGATGTTGGGTGTGGACTGGAGAAATAGGCCTACATGTGATAATTCATGAACATTTGCACAAGGTTTTAAAGAGTTACAACAAAAATATATTTGAAGGGTATCAACTCAACTTTTTGCTATGAGTAAATTTTTTCGTGACTTGGCTTAACTGTGGCGGAATGGGTTTGTCTTCTTAGTTTTTGTCACTTTTGATTCTTCTTGCCTTTTGCTTTTTAATATAAATTGAGGTCTTTGGCATATAGAAAGGGCATTATATTTTAGTTCAAAATAAAGTTAAACCATGCATAAACTTTTGGTTTGATGTACTTTTCCTTTTTGAAAATTTATTTGTGATCTCTCTAGAATTTTTTTTTTATTGATTTGCACCCATGTTTGCATTTACATACATAGCACTCAATTCTTATGGATTTACGCATCTCACACCAAAACTTTCATATTTTCATGCATAGCACTCTCTTCCTTCACATCGCATCAAAAATAGCACCAATTACTACATTTTAATAGTCAAATTCAACTTTACATGTATAGGTAAAATATCATGCGTGTAAATATGAAAGTTTAGGTTGATATACATAGATCCATAGGAATTGCATGCTACATATGTAAATATACAAGTGTAAATTTCAACTACTGGCAAGCTTTTCTCTATGGCTCCCTATTTCTAAATGTTGTTTCTAGTAGAATCTATTTGGGGTTGTCTGGTTATGGATTTATGTTGGATTTAACTCAAATCTTATCAGACAGAAAAATGACAATTTTTAAATTCTGGATTTAGTAAATCCCGGGCAGGATTTAGCAAATCCAGTTTTTATTAATTCTGTTGCCAAACATCCCCTTAGGCTATCATTTGCACTGAATTTTGTCATACTTTTATTTTCATCATTACGTTATGAATAATTAGTAAAATTAAGAGTTGAGACTTAACAATGTGTATTTTGCGTTTTCATGATTTCGTACATTTTACTATCAGTATGCATTAGAAATTCTGGACTCAAAAAGTCTTAAATAAAATCCATTTTGCTGCTATTTCTTTTATCGCAGGAAGAGGCTCTTCACTATGATCAACAGTCTCCCAACCATCTATGAGGTTGTGACTGGAGCAGTCAAAAAACAGTCCAAAGAGAAAACCCCCAATAGCAGCAGCAAGAGCAACAAATCAAGCTCAAAGGTATACTTTAATTATGCGGCATTTACATAGACATCACACAGTTCTTCTGTTTTTATATAGCCCGCACCTAAACTTTCATGTTTACACATAACACTCAAATCCATGATATCACATCAAAAATAGCACTATTATCACTTTTTAAAAATCGTACATATTTTCTTGGAAGGTTTAAAACTTCAAAATGCTTTGTATGTAAATATCGAAGTTTAGGTTTGAGTTACATATGCCCTGAGAACTTACATGCATCTCCGTTCACAATTCTACTATACTTGTTTTTAGTATGTAAATGCATTTGTATCACTTTTTAAAAATCGTACATATTTTCTTAGAATTGTGTGCTACATATGCCCTGAGAACTTACATACATCTCCGTTCACAATTCTACTATACTTGTTTTTAGTCTCAGCTCCAAACAGAGCTCTCAAGAGCTCCCCCTCCAAAAGATTTTGATGAAAGCGGAGAAGACGAAGAAGACGAAGATGATGATGAACGAGGAAACACTCTTTGCGGCGCTTGTGGCGATAATTATGCGAGTGATGAGTTCTGGATTTGCTGTGATGTTTGCGAGCGATGGTTTCACGGCAAGTGTGTCAAGATCACCCCTGCAAGGGCTGAGCACATTAAGCAGTATAAATGCCCATCCTGTAGCAACAAGAGGGCCAGGGCTTGACAGAAAAAAAACTGGGTATGTTGGTGATCAAAATCAGAATTACAACAGAAAGAAGGAAACAATTTTTATTGCAAAACCTCCAGTAGATTAGATTTATTTTGTTAATTTGGTACCAGAATTTAGACTTTATTTCATCTCTTAGCTCCTTAGGACCCAGATTTTGGGCTTTTGGTTTGTTTCCAGACTGTCAGACCTGTTTTGTTTTTATTATTGTCTGTCTTTATTTGATTACAATTTTATATTATCATGGGTATTCTTCAGTCCATATGTGCGTGTGTGTCTATATATATATATATATATATAAGTTTGAAAAAAAATGGCATCAATGCTGGCACTCAATCGCAGGTCGAGACGAAGAAATCGAGCTCCCCAACGTCTAAGCCTCAAGCCAAGAATAGTGTGTTTACTGAATGGCATTATTTGTCTAAAAATTCATATGCATACCCTACAAATCTTATATACATCATTGATAGTTATGAACTTTTTTTAGTGTCAGTCACATCAGAATATATGCATCAGAAAGCATGTTTTAGTTTAAAAAAAATTCATGCTAATGATATCTTTTATGTGATGTTAAAGATATGATGTTGTGTAACTAAATATTAAAATTTTCAATGTTTGATATCTAAATAAATAAAAATTGTGTTATATATTTAATCCCAAGTTGAGTGAATGTTTTGACTTAAATTAGGCCTATCTCATTAGTTTCATTAGAACTAAATTTTTTATTTTATCTTTTATACAGATTTTCCTTCATTCCTACAATTAGACCATCCCAAATCATTCATGTCACATAAAAGCTATCATTATTTTAACCTTTAAAATGTGAATCACACGTTTTCATGCATTGATAAGGTGGTGCTTATGTTATATGAGAATTGAAATTTAGGTGTTAGACATGTAAGTACATAAAATTGAGTAGTATGATGTAAATCTTCCTACTAAATATTCTGAAGGAAAGGAAAAGGAAAAAAAAATCTTCCACTTGAGGTTGTGAATAATGTGGCATAGGTATTGGAATGGTGCACTCACTCAACAATATGGGAAACAGCTGCTTGCAATAATCCTCTCCACTAACATTTTGAATTTAAAGTACATAATGTCATACTTTATTAAATTTATTTCATTTTAAGCATGTGTGCTCTTATCCGAAGATTCTCCATTAACTAACATTATTTAATGGCTATCTTTTATCTTGTTTAGGTCATTTTACATTCATACCATGCAATTATTATGTATATACAGTTTTAAGTGACTACTACCTATATATTACGTGAATACCAACCAATTAAATGCTTAATATCAGATAAAAAAATGGCATTTTTATTAATTTTTTGAAAAGTGCAATATATTTTTTGATGCTTAAGTTTATCTTGTGAAATTGTTGTAAATGTAAGTATTAAATTTTACGTTTTTGATATGTAAATATTTAAGAATAGTGTGGAATGTTTATTTGATAAATTAAACAAGAATTATGTTTTATTTGATTGTGTTTGCCTTATGTTTATATTTATTAGTAGACAAATGAAGCTCTAAGATGGGATTGAGTCAATGATAAAGATGATGTTTTGGAACTCTTAGCAAGCTCCTCAACGTTGATTTAATTTTTTATCTTCTACAATAGCTCAACAATCAAGCTAGAAAGATACGTATTGGTTTTGAATTAAAATTTTTAATCGCATTTTAAACTTTATAATAATAGTTTCAGATATAATCCTTTTTCTTATGTTTATTAAATCATAAATATATAAACACACATTTACTATTTTTTATAAGAAAAATAATTTTATTAACACCAATGTTAGCCATAAATTTTTTCTTAATAGGATAATGTTATTATGTTGAGCTCGAGTGTATTAATCAATTGAGAACTTAATTTCTAGTATATATATATATACTTTACCCAGCACCTCAACACCAAGAAGATAGCATTGACGTGCCCAATATAGTTTCAGAACTCGAAATCAAGACACTCCAGTGCTCGAAGGGATGCAATACAACACCCATATATAATGCCACCGCACCTGTTGGAGTATTGCAGCGCGATTATCATGGCCACTCGACGTCAAGAACCAAATTCAGACAGCTTTCACTTGAAATCTCAGCTTGAATTTTGTTTTTTATCTTGTGCGAAAAAAAAAAAGTATCTTGAAGTGTTCGTAAGAAAGGAGAGGCCTCATCGTGATGAAATTCGTACAACTCTCCTCATTTTATTCATTGTGAATTTCTTGATGTAGTGTGACTCTGTGGTTTTTTTTTTCTCCGGATTTTTTCCCACGTTAAGTCTTATATTGTATTTTTTATTATTTTCTCATTTTATGTACTTTTTTTCATAATTTTTAATACAGTTCTCTCAAATACGTTTTCACAATTTGGTCACTTCTCTCACCGCACACATAAATGTTAAAAGAAGCTATACTTCTCCATTGAACAATAAATTAAATCTGAATTAAATTTAAAGAAAATTAAATTAACCAAAATTTGGGTTGGAATCAAACTCTCCTCGCTCAAACTCTCAAGGCTTCTTCTTAATGCTAGCGTTGACTTGCAATGGTTTTTTCCAGCATGATATTTAAGAATATGTATTATTACAAAAAGTATAATGCTTAACCCAAATTTAAAAAGAAATACTTTTCCAACAATAATTTTAAGAAAAAAATTAATTTTGCACCCTCCTATATGCATACACACATCTAAACCCTGTTCTTCTTCATTTCCCAGCTCTGCAACTATTAAAAGGCACATCTTTCAGCTCCTAAACTCAATTCTCCACATCAAAAATCTCAACTTTATTTTACATCTTCTTCACCAAACGCACCAGAAATGATTTCTTATTTCATCGCAGCTCTCTTTCTCATAATTCCGCTCATAAGTTCTGCTACCAACGGCCTCTCCATAGATCACTACATGTTCAGCTGTCCTTTCGCTGAATCCATGGTGAAAAACGCAGTCTTTCAAGCTCTAAATAACGATCCAACCTTAGCTGCCGCTCTTCTAAGAATGCATTTTCATGACTGTTTCATTCAAGTCTGTTCTTCTTCTTTTTCTTCTTCCTCTGAGAATTTTTATAAGAATCTGCTAAAAGTTGTTTCTTTTTTTTATTTTTCTGTGAAGGGCTGTGATGGATCAGTTCTGATTGACTCCACAGAAGACAACACTGCTGAGAAGGATTCCCCTGCTAATTTGAGCCTGAGAGGCTTCGAGGTGATCGACGATGCGAAGAAATTGCTTGAAGATTCGTGCCCAGGGATAGTCTCTTGTGCAGACATACTAGCCATGGCAGCAAGAGATTCAGTATTTTTTGTAAGATTTCTTATTATAAATTACAATGAAAAATTATATTTTTAGTATAAATTTACTCGCTTTGGGTTTAAGGCTGGGGGAGCAGTATATGATATACCTAAAGGGAGGAAGGATGGAAGAAGATCTAGAATTGAAGATACTATAAACTTGCCACAGCCAAGCTTCAACGCTTCTTCTCTCATTAGAGTGTTTGGCCAACATGGTTTCAGTGCGCAGGAGATGGTGGCTTTATCTGGTGACCATTAATCATTTTAATTTCCTTCATATTTTGTTCAGTTTACATTCTTAAGATGTTAGGGTTTATTGGTGGAACTAGAGAGAGGCTGCTGGTGCCTCGGTGTCTCTTTGAGTATTGTCGTCTCTCTCATATAATTGTCATCGTGTTAGTCTGAAAGATTTTAGGGGTATTAACGTACATATTGCATAATTCTTATGCATTTACATATCTCATGCCTAAACTTTTATTTTAACACACATAACACTAAAAAGAAGTATTATTATCATTTTTTGAGTGTGAAAAACTCATTTTCATGTATAGACTTAAAACACCAAAACGCTCCTTGTGTAAATATGAAAGTTTAAGTATGAGATATGTAAATACATAAGCCCCAAAGCGTTATTTTCATCATTGTACTTTGTCTTATCCTTCATGCACCAACCTCTATTTTATAATCATGCATGTGTTAATTGAATGCAATAACAATTAATAACAACATATATATTTATAGTCCATGCTCAATTGTATAATTTCATGAAGAGTTTCAAACATTTAGTAACTCTATGTGTTGCTTTTTTACCAATCAAATTCATTTGTTTAGTAACATTGTTGAAGATAGAAATTGTATGCTTGTTTTGAGTGATCAAACTTGGGGTCTATTTGAGACAATTTTCATGTTGCTTCGAGTTTTAGACTGCCACCATAGCTCTGTTTAGGGAATTTTTTTACTGTTGAATGTTTAGAAATAAGAATACAACAATATTTTAAAATTAACCACATAAATTTCAATAATTGCAATCGCTTAAGTGAATTTTTTGTCAGTATAGATTGTTATGGTGGGTATAATTAGAAATCTAAGGCTATTTTTGTCGGTATCAATTAGGAAGATTTACATGCATGCCACCCAATTCCTATATATTTATATATCTAATATCTATATTTCATGCCAAAAAGTTAAAATAATTATATTTTTGACGTCGTAATAAATATAAAAAATAAATATGCAAATATATACGGATTGGGTAGTATGCTTGTAAATGCCCCTAAAAATCATGTTACATAAAAAGTATCACTATTTTAGCGTTTCAGATGTAGGTAAGGTGGCATACATATATTTAAAACTTGAAATTTTGTGGTTAGATATGTAAATAAATTTATCTCTCATTATAGTTTATATATATAGGTGGTCACACACTTGGGATTGCAAGGTGCTCGTCCTTCAAAAACCGGCTCAGCAAATTCGATCCCACCCACGAAGTAGACCCGAGTTTGGAACCCAACTTCGCCAAATCCCTATCACTGAGGTGTCTAGCAGGTGACAACGTACCGGTGCCCTTCGATGACACTCCTAACATTTTTGACAACGATTACTTCGCCAGCGTTCAGAGAGGAACCGGGCTTCTATTCTCAGACCAGGCCCTGTTTAGCAGCCCAAGAACTCGAGACCTGGTCAGCTTATACGGGTCGAACCGGGCTCTATTCTTGTTCGACTTTCAGCGGGCCATCATCAAAATGGGCGTGCTTGAGGTGAAAGAAGAGGGTGAGGGAGAGGTTAGGCTGAATTGCCGCCGGATTAATTAATTGATTCCCATCACTTAATCAGAGTGTTTTTATTAATCCTATGCTATAGTTACGGTTTAACAAGTTTTATATAGATAATGAAGAGGTTTTAAGTGATACGCATGCATGTTTTATTTTAACCATGGTTTCATTACACTATTTTTTATTGAGTTAATGATTGCTATAATTCACTAATGTTCTAAACATTCTATTTATTTAACTAGAGTTAATGATATCAAATTTGTCTGCTAATCAGGCCCAAGGGCTTGAGTATGGTAAGGAGAGAAAAATACAAACTAATGAGAGAGATATATTTTAGTATGTAATTATCAAAACCACTCATACATGTAATATCCCTCTATTTATAGGAGCTTAGAAATAGTATGAAATGATAATTAGTCTTCTGTCCCTCTTTGACCGAACGACCCCGATTAATCGACTTTACCACATTAGGTCAAAGTCGAAGAACCTCAAGCGGGACACCATCTAACCGACCTCTATCTCAAGTCAGTTGTTATTGGGGTTGGCAGACCTTTGATTAACTATTAAATGTATCTCTAATTCATCGACTATTATCGTCCGATCAAAGACGCATTAGATGAATTTTAGAAAAACGTTGTTTTTAATGTTACCGACTGTTATAAAATCGTAGATAAAACTATTGTTGGTAATTCCAAAGTTGACTGATATTCCGACGGTTTAAATTTATCGACGATTATCCAACAATTTATTGTCGTCATTTTTTTTTATAGAAAATTCGAGTTATTAGTAATCGTCGGTTCGTATAAGCGCTGGTTTGTCCATGAGTAATAGCAACGACATACATGTCAGAAAAGCGTCACATTTGTTGGTTTTTTGAAGTAAGTAAAACCATAGTTTAAGCGTTGTTTTCATAATCTATGAGTTAACTGTTGAAAAAGTGTAATACCTGTTGGTTTTTAACGCAGGTAAAACTGTCGGTTAAGCATCGTTTTTTATAACCGACGGATTAACTGTAGAAAAAGTATTGCACCCGTCGTTTTTGTATGACACACCTTATGTCGCTGTTTATGTGCGTCAATTAAAATGTTCATTGATTAGTCGTCGATTTTGCGTGAACAATGCAAAACCAACGATAAGATGTCGGAAACCTGTAACGTAAAGAAAAAAACAATTTTTTTCTTATGTATTTTTATTGCCGAACCAACTATCACAACATTTAATTTAAAATTTCAAACATTTAACGAAATAACATAGTTGTCAAACAGTAATTTAATCAATCTAATAATGAAATAAATAAAATAAATTTACTCTACGATATACACATTATTGTTCATAGAAAAAATATGTCCAAATGTACATAAATATAAAACAAAAAAGAGAAAAGCCCCTCCTAATCACCCTCCTCTAGCTTGTCAATCTCATTCGCATTGTCCTCCGCCGCTTCCTCTTCCTCCAAAGTTGTCGTTGTCTTGCCACACTCCCTCATCCTCTACTGGAAGAAATCCAACTCAACTTTCACCTTGACCTCCATGTTGGCCTCTAGCTCCGATCTCATCTCAAAGAAACGGGCCTCCATTTCAACAGAGAATGCTGCAATGCGTCTAGAGATTTTCTCATTCGGTGGAGGTAGAGCTTAAAGCCGATCCCTAAAATAATTAGGGTAGTTAACGATTTGAGCTCTGGTCGGCTCGAAATCCGCTTGAAAAAAATTCGATCCAAAATTTTAGCTCGTAGCCCGGCTCGTTTATTTTGATACGAGCTAAAATTCAAATAATTTTTTTGAGCAATTAACGACCTCGAGCTAAATTTAGTCCTATGTTTTTAATGATCCGAATTCGAGCTGAGATGGATCGACTCAAAATCGGTTTTGAAAAAAAATTTGATCCAAAATTATAGCTCGCAGCTCAGCTCGTTTATTTTGATCGGATCTCAATTCGAGCCAAAATTTGAAACATTCTTCAAGCGATTAACAATGTTCGAGCTAATCTTTTAGCCCTAGATCTAATCCAACTATAATAGGATATTATTTGGCAGACATCATAGTTGTTAAACCCTAAATAATAAATGCATTATTCAAAACAAATGAAAATAAAAAGTAAAATGGATTTATGTTATTTCGGGATGCGTGATTCCATTTTAATATAAATTAGAAGAGAGCTGATTGGCACATTTCATGCATTTATTTTCTTTTCTAATATATGCCTTATGTTATTTCGGGATGCGTGATTCCATTTTAATTTTTTTTTCATTTTATTTACAACCACTATCCATGGAATAGAACATAGCAATTACAGAAAAAAAAAAAAAAAACTTTAATATTATTTCATGGAAAAGGGATCGTCAGCCAGCTCAGAAGAAGAAAAAAACAAAAGCAAATATAAACGATTCCTTGCAGTACGTATCAAAAGAAGAAATTTGCAAAATGTCTCGCCGCCCGCAAACTGTTACAGGTCGGCCTGATTCCACAGGGGTTGTGGTCACCAAATTTTAAATTCGGCAAATTTTTTAATATTTATAATTTAAAAATACAACATTTAAACTGTATTTTCGCTCTTATATAACCCATCACATGAATAAATAGTTTAATTCCCACGTATTTGCATGTCTAAATTAAACTTCATTTCTTATACAAATATAATGACAATCCAAAATATTTCGGTGTTGACCTTGAGGATATCCAATGAGCGAGAAGAAAAGAAGCACGATAGAGTCTCCCACCCACATAGCAAGAGAGCCACTTATCCAATCATATGTAATAGTCCAAGCCAAAGCTTAAGGCTCACCAAACCAAGAGAGAAATAAAAGGACGACCAATTGATCTAAATACGAACCAATTAAAACATATAAGCATATGAGCTAAACTAATATGAAAAAGATGATCGAAGGCAAAGAAAACTACCATCCGATAGATCTGACCCGAGAAAAGACTCAGTTCCTCAATATCATCAGCATTCTGATAGACGCTCTCAAAGCTTCTCATTAGAGACCAAAAATTGACAATGCAACGGCTTTATAGTCATTACCATGTTTTTTTTTTTTTATTGGAGAATGAGCTACCTATCGGATTATAGTGATAAACCTTATACCCGTTAGACCAATCTCGCTCCACGGAAAGAAGCTTATCGTCTAGAGATCGAGGGCTGACAGTCGGCCAGATCAAGCAATTGAAAAAACATAATCGATTGAATTAATTTTACAGACCTGAAGTCAATCAAGCTCATACGATTGACAAGGCCAACTCAGCTCCGCTGCATGAACAAATCTTACTAAATTGAGGCCAAACAAGCCCAGCCGGCCGAGCCAACGAGCAACATAATGTAATTTACATATAATATCATCTAAATCACCTATTAAAACATGATAGAAATTTAATATCATTATATTGTGACATCTCTCATACAATTAACAAGATAATTTTATGAGAAAAGAGTTGAGAAAGTTTTATGAGCGTTTTTCATTGTTCACCATGTCTTTGGGGACAAATGCCTGAAGATTCCATTAATACAAATTGATTAAACAAAATTTAAATAAATTTACGGGCGATGCCTTTTCATGCTGCCATGGCAGCCCTTTGTACAACTGTCTCTCTCGAAAAAGTCCAAAATACGTAACAGAAAAAAAAAAAGATAAATGCTAATATGGCCAAGTGGGGAGGATACAAGCTGTACACAGCAAGAGAAGTCCATTTATCATAATTACAAACAAATTAATTTTTTTTAATCATCTATTCAAGTTTTGAATGTAAAATGGTATTTTTTAATGTGTTAATAATAATATTCAGCTTAGTTAATCATCCCCATATTCGCCATAAAATTAGCATTTCTTCAAACAAAAATAAATAAATAAATAAAATAAAGAAAAAAAGAATAAAAAAACACTTGCGCAAGGGAAGGACGATAACGATAAGCCCGAAACGCACGCGAAAGTGACAGAGAGAAAGAGGAAGGTAGAAGAAAGAAAGAAGTGGATTAATGGAGGCATGAATCACCTGCTTCTCATCTTCTTCTTCCGTATAACGAGCTCTGTATCAAGGCCGAACCCATCGACCTTCCGCACACGAGCGAGATCGGAATCTTTAAACAGAGCCGTGACCCCCTCCACACCAAAAAGATCATTAGCGGAATAGCGATCGCCGCGGCGGCCGAGGGCGACATGGAGGACGCAGATGCCTCCCGGGCGAAGCGTGCGTTCGATCTCTCCAACGAAGCGCTGCGGATAAAGCGCGTGATCGAACACATTGGAGAACTCGAAATCGAAGGAAGAATCGGGGAATGGCTGGGAATGGAAGTCGCCCTGGAGAACCAACGGCGGCGATGGTACCAGGTCTATTCCGATCGAGTCGACGACGCCCACAGTTTGTAACGCGGCGACTTCCTGGCCCATACGGGCGCCCACGCAGAGGGCACGGGAGGTGTTTGATAGAAAGCCTGATTGGCGGAGATTGAGAAAGAAGCGGGAGAAGACGGAGATTTTGCGGTTCCAGTCTCGGGTGGCCCAGAGGCGGCGGAGTCGAGGGTTTAGGGTTTTGTTGAGCTGGAGTTTGAGGTAGTCGTCGTAGGAGCGGAAGCCGGGGCGGATCTTGAGGAGGGAGGGGGTGGGTGTGGAAGAGAGGGGGAGTTGGAGGCGGAGGTTTGAGCGGGAAAATAGGAGGGGGAGGATGAAGAGGAGGGAGAGGGTGAGGAGGAAGAGGAAGGGTTTGAAGAGGGGCTTCGTCGTGCTCATCGCTTGGACTGGATGGGCGACGGAGGAGATTGGAACAAATATTGTTTAGGCCTGCGATATGCTTTCTCAATGGACCAGTTATATTCATACCACCCAATTTTTATGTATTTACACATTTAACATCTTATTATTATTATTATTTTAATATTTAAAAATCAGATTAATTTTTTTATACATAACATTTAGATGTTAGATATATAAATTACTCAATAAAATATTCTAACAGCACATTATTGGTTTTAACTTATCCCTTCATGCTCCCTTCATGCAAAAAAAAAAAAATTAACATGTAAATATAGGAAATATGAAGATAAAATAGTTAAATTATCTTTTTTTTCTTAAAGTGTACATTTAGCTTTTGTTGGAGAAAGATTTGAACGAAAAATTTAATACATTTCTTATTAAATAAAAAAGGTAAGGGGTATTATTGGAATTATGGGGATAAAAGCAGGAACTGTGCGAACAGAATATTTTCTTAAACAAAGGCGTTGGAGTTGGCAACAGATTGGCAAACTAAAAATATTATAGACATCTGGATATGATTAATTAATGAGACGGTACGCGTTGAACCATATGAAACCGAATCATATAATCGTATTATATTAAAAATCATATTGCTCCATAAAAATGGTCAAATTCTCGTGTTTTGCATTTCGGAGTTCAGACCCACTCTCTGTGTTTTTGCCTTTATATGCGGACCAAACCTACCGATCTGTTTGGGGCAGCTGTAGCTTATCCAATTTCTGCTGATAAGCAGCTTATCCTGATAATCTGCTGATGACCAGTTGATCCAGATAAACTGACTGGCTGTTTAGTTTGTGCATTTGAAAAACAGTTGATTCTGGATAAATGACTATTATGCCTATATTCTGGATAAGTTGTTTAGCTGTTTGTTTTGTGCATTTGTAAATAGCTTATCTGTAGTCTTTTTAAGTTAAATGAATAATCTGTCACGCATAATTTATAATTTTCTCAATAAAATTAAAGTTCAAATGTTAAGACATGAAAATACAAAAGAGTTGAGTTATATTTTTATAACTCATATATTTTCGATCACATAAAAAAAACACAGTTACATACACAAAAGTAAAATATAAAAGAGAAGAACAAAATTTTATGGCCGTCCTAGCCGCTACATACTTGGTAGGTTATAATATGGTGAAGCTAATATCAGCATGTATTGACCAACCTAATATACAACATACCTAAAGTTTAACACTTTATTTTAGAGATTAGATTTTGCAAACATATCCAGAATTAAGTTATATGCATATATATTTGATAAAATGAGATGCTACGTATATAAACACATCAATATTATATAACATAGGGAGTTTTCATAGGCATTTTCTCGCTATTTTTCTCTTTTTGTTTAAGAAAGATCGAATCATCCTTGCTCTTAACCTATGGCGTTTAAGAGTTTCTTGCACATGACCTCCTTGGTATAGTATGGAAAGAGTATAATAGCCTTGAATACAACAGAAGTTAATCAAAACAATCATACAACATGCCTTCTCATCAAGCAATAAAAACACCATGTCATCCAAAGGTATAACATCCAGGAAACATTAAATAAATAAGAATTTCAGTTGGGCTAAACTTGCTGCAATCTATTAATCCAAGAAAGCATAGTGAAAACTAAACCTAGAATTCTTTTAAAATGATGTCTCAAAGCATAAATGAAACCAAAATTTAATTCATAAAATTTTTTGATGAGTCTTCCCTTAAACATCTAAAGCCAATTAAACATAAAAGAGGTTTTTTTTTTAAGCAAATAGGGGCTACTCAGTTTCAAAGTAAAAGGGAATGTTCTTTTATGATTTGAAAAGAGGAATGTTAAAAAACCCACTTCGTTCATATTTTCTTTTTTTTTCACTAATACACTTCCACATTATCAATATTATTACAGACATTTTCTTCAGATCTAATAACGTCAATGTTGATGCAAACTTTGACATCCGTGCTTTTTTAAAAAATTACAACACTAGCTTTAGAAAGTAAAGGGAAAGGTTCCTGCATGATTCTTGCACAATATGCAATATTTCCACAGAAGCTTAATACAAATCATCCGACGCAAGGATTGGTTGCTAGAAGATAACGAAAAGTGAAAGGAAATGGGACATTGAAGCTTCAAACATGTTCCATATCAAAGACACGTGAACACCATTGTTACCCGCAGAGACATAGATCATCCATGCTTGACCGTTACCATTACCTGAGAAAAGCAGAGATCCCTGAAGCACACCAAGGAAAGGAACCAAAATCACCTGCATGTTTTTTTTTTTTTTTTTTTTTTTTAAAAAGAAAAAAAAAAGGTGTTACTCTTTCTCATCCGATTTCAAAGCAACCTCAAAATATTATCAATTCATCATCCAACACATTCACTCCAGCGCTATATAAGTCTTCACATCAGCTCCCAAGATCAATTGGAAGTTATTCCAGATTTACTATTCTCCGGGACAAGGTAACGCTATGCTCCACATCATAAGCTTGAGGGGAGTGTTAACCATACGACTCACGATTAATAGAATGAGTAAAGCTCCACTTCTTCCAGATAAACAATACACCTGCTCCAATCTACTCAAGGCTTGCTGTGATATGCTTACTGACAGCGATATGTTAGCGACGAAAAAAATCCGATCGAGAAGATCTTCAAAATCCAATCGAGAAGATCCAATAAAAAAAAATGCTAGGATCTCAGATTCAAAAACTTGTTACAATTTGTTTAGCGACAACGAAAAAGGAAAAATAAAATAAGAAGGGGGAAAGATCCGAACGAGAATGCCGAAGAAGAAGAAGGAATGCAGAAGAAGAAGAAGAAATGCCGACGAAGAAGGGAAAGAAGGGTTATATCTGTCACGAATAATATGCCAAAGAAGAAGAGGAGCGTCTAGCGCAGTGGATGCGAACCACGGAACGGATGCAAACGATGCTCGGGATCTCCCAGATGCAAACGATGCTCAGGATCTCCTAGATGAGAACGAGGGCAGGGGTGTAAAATGCTGCGAATTAACGCGGCCCGCGGTATCATCCTGCGGGCCGCGTCTTTCGTAAACTGTGAACGCCATTTTCGAACAAGCAGATCAAACGTGCGAACCAAACATGATGGCGGCGTTTTGAAAAGACCGCCCGCAATTTTAATCTGTCCCAAACGGGCCCTACATCTCCCAACATCGTGTAAGAAACTTCTAGCTCTAATATTTATTCGTCAGGTTGGTCATCATTGAGAGGGGATTCACAGGGTATTGAGTATGCTGCTAAAAAATCTGCCAATATTTGTTTTTTCAATGTGCTTAAAGGCACAAAAGTTATGTCGAATTGGAACATTATTATTGTCCATCTAGCCAATCCTCCGGAAAGCCATTGCGCTCTGTTTTGAAAGTTATTTTCTTGATCAAGAAATTTGTTTAGTGAAAGATGTTTTTTTTCTCAACATAATATGTTAGAGAATGGCGGAATCAGAGGCTACTTTATCACACAAAAATTTTAGAATCACTGTTAAAAATGCAGGAACTACTCTAAATAAAACCGAAGTGAATTTACTCACTCTTTGATCCTGTAAGCCCAAAATATCTCGAATTAGTCATAGGAATGCATACCATAATACATAGAGTCGTCTTAATTAAAATAAGAGTGCCGTGCATACAAAATGCAAACATTAATCTTAAAAGGATTTAATGGCCCAGAAGGGAATAGTATATCGAAGACTGACCCGTTATTATGAGAGCGTGATACTCACTTGACTCGACTTACCGAGCAAAACCATAAGAGCAGAACACAACACCACAATCGACTGGACTAGAGGCGAATAAGAAGGTGATTGGATGATCCATGCCGCTTGGTCATGTCCCTCTCCATTTTGCTACCTAAAGTTCAACCTCACTTCTCTCCCATCTTCTCCTTAGTCTAATCTTTCTTAAATCTTGATCGAATTAATCCTCAACTTGTAAGAAACCAAATAATAATAATATAACAATAACGAGGAAGATGGGAGATGGAACAACTGTCTGTTATGCATAGCTTGAGGTCAAAGAGAACAAGAGCGCAAAGGGTGCACATGCATCTCCTTTGCTTTCTAATTATGTTAGCTTGGCTCTATTATTCTTATCCTTATCCACATTCAGCTGGATCTATAAAGATTTATCAAAGTTTGAATTTTGATTTAATTGTTTTCAAAGTTGAGTTGATTAAAATTGTTACAATTTGTAAATTGCAAAATCTGATATCTTTGATTTATTAGAGGACAGGTGAGGGGAGTAGAGGTTTTGTAGCTCGCAAAGCTCCTGCGCTTACTAAACACTACTTTGAACATGCCCCTCTTTTCACGGCGAGAGTCGGTAGCGCCATGATCAATATTTGCATGGATTTCACCGTGCTTCGAGGAGCTGAGCCAAGCTTTTACTTGATCCACATTAATTCGGGTCAAAGTTGGATTGGATTCGGGTCTGGCCTTAAGTTAATCCGACTCAATTATGATTAATTTGAATTCAATTTGTTTATTATGTGAGTCAAAACATTTGTCATTAGTTCACTCGTCTATCCCATTTACTTAACACACCATATAATATTATTGATCAAACAAGTTCTAGTTAACCCATATTTGATCAGCTTAATTGAACCCAAAATTGAATAATAATTTGGTCAATATACTTAGAAGCTCTTTCTTTCAATAAAACTAGCCTGGCAAATGAGTTTAAGATGTAATAGAAAATTTTTCTTATACCTGAATGATAAAATAAAACTACTAACCTATAGTCAATTGACCGATAAATTCTCTCATTTTTATCTCTATACATGAATAAGGGGTTGTTCGGGGTTGCCTCAAATGTCTGCAAAAATATTTGTAAAGTTGTTATAGAAAAAACTATTGCTCATGAAGTTACAGTGACTATTATTTATTTTTTTATTTTCAAAAAGTCAGATAGTTATTTTTAGGTTAGGTTGTAGAATGAGAAAAAAATATTTCGTCCGGAAGTCCGTGCGTCTGGATGACTAATCACCGTCCGCCATGTTGTCTGCTGATGAGGAGTATGACGATGTGATGCCCGGTGGTTGGCCGTCTGGACGAGTGATATCTGGATTAAATATTTTCTCGCATAAGGGAGGTTTAATTTCTATCTCAACTTCTTCAAAAAACAAATAAAAAATTATTTTTTTCAAATATCTCGTTGGTAAGCCCATCACCACTACCACTCCCCCCATATTCACCTAAGTAGTGCAATGATAAGTGTTAATATTAAACATCATGCAACATTTAGATGAGTTGATATGTAATAAAATGTAAAGGTAGATGACATAAGTTTCTATGTGTAATCAAATATGTAAAAATATAGAGATTATGTAATTTAATTATTTAAATAAATAAATGTACATAAATCTTATTGAAGTTTAAATTTAGCGTAGGCATGTGGCTATCGCATCCCCTTCGTCATAGATCTCTTCATTCAATTCTCCACCCTATCCACAACAGAACACAGAAACTCTCCACGTCAGCAACCTAATCTACCACGTCAGCATCGCAAACCAATCATATCCTAGCATTAGATTGCCTCCCATCTCACCACAAGCCACACGGCCTACCCACACCCACAAAATTTCCCATTTAGCTCCCCCTTCCTCTCATCCCACCACACTCACTCCCCATCCAATCTTCTAGCAGGATTTCCTCCGACCAATGGCCTCACTAGCCGCCGCCGCCCCACCAGCCATCGGCCACTCCGAGATGCTCGGTATCTCCCTTGGCTCAATCTCCACCGTTCATGCTGCTGCTGCGCCTTCTTCCTCAGCCGCCGGCTTGAAGATCGTTGCTCTCTTTTCAAAGAAAGCTCCGGCCAAATCGAAGCCTGTTGCCGCCTCTCCGATCAGTGAAGAACTGGCCAAGTGGTACGGTACGTGACAAACAAAAAATTTAAGCACCCATAAATTTAAATTATGTTACATAAAAATCACACATTAATGTCATATTTTTTTAATGGAATTGAAGTAATTCTAAGTGGCTTTATTTTGGTTTAATTATATATAGGTCCTGATAGGAGGATATTCTTGCCGGAGGGGCTTCTTGATCGATCTGATGTGCCGGAATACCTTACCGGAGAAGCGCCTGGAGAGTGAGTGCTTCTTTCTGTATATGTATGTATGTATGTATGCAAATATCATTTGCTAACGTGCAAGCTTGGCAGCTATGGCTATGATCCTTTTGGGCTGAGCAAGAAACCAGCTGACTTTGCCAAGTGAGTGTTGACCAATTTAAATGATTGTTCTTCAGAACAAAAAATAAAATAAAATACTTTTTCCTGCAGTATATATATATATATATATA
>NW_018164577.1:85168-90221 GCF_001263595.1 Phalaenopsis equestris
TATATATATATATATATGCGTGCGCATATTTATTTATTTATAATTAAAAAAATGAAATAATACTGGTGCAGATACCAAGCTTTTGAACTCATCCACGCAAGGTGGGCGATGCTTGGGGCTGCAGGCTTCATCATACCGGAGGCCTTTAACAAATTCGGAGCAAATTGTGGCCCAGAAGCAGTATGGTTCAAGGTAATATAAATAAATTTATTTTTAAATAATGCTTAATTTTTTTTTGTTGGTTGTTAAACAATTTTTTATTCATAAATTAAAGCTGCTATAATATTGAAGGATTTTATATTCATTTTTTCTCTAATTATTAATCTTTTTTTTTTGTTGTTACCTTCATTTCAACCATGAAGATCTATATATCTCTAATTGCGTTGTTTCTTAGAAATTTATATGCTATCCATGAGCAAATATAAAAACTAGCTGTGAAGAATTTTAGGTTATGATACTTTTAGGCTTAAATCTGTTGAAGATGTGTTTTGTAATCAGTAAAATTAAGGATTAATCATATGATATATTCATCTTAAAATTAATTATAAAAATCATCTCTTAGGTCTTGATTCTCCAGCCAAGTATTTAGTGGGCTAATTGATAATAATGAGTGGCCTTTTGGTGAGATTCAAGTCTAATAAAGGCCTTAAATCTTCAGTTCAGTATTTTACATTTTTTTTATATCAAATATCTTCTTATTTTAACTTAGTTTTTTATACCAATATACACAGACCGGCGCTCTTCTCCTCGACGGTAACACACTCAACTACTTCGGCAAGAACATTCCGATCAACCTAGTCCTCGCCGTCATCGCGGAGGTCGTCCTCGTCGGCGGTGCAGAGTATTACAGAATCACCAACGGCCTCGTAAGTAACTATATATACAGAACAGAATCGATCTTCTTCTCGCATAACTCGCACCCCTGATCAACTATATATCTTAACCTAATGAAAAAATGCGCGACACAGAATCTGGAAGACAAGCTACACCCCGGCGGACCCTTTGATCCTCTAGGTCTGGCGAACGATCCGGATCAGGCCGCTCTGCTGAAGGTGAAGGAGATCAAGAACGGGCGTTTGGCCATGTTCGCCATGCTCGGGTTCTTCATTCAGGCTTATGTGACCGGCGAAGGGCCCGTGGAGAATCTCGCCAAGCATCTCAGCGATCCATTTGGGAATAATTTGCTCACCGTTATATCGGGATCTGCGGAGAGAGTTCCCACTCTCTAGTTTTGTGAGCTCTGGTTTATTAGGGTATTGTAGAGTTTTCAATTTCATCCGATTGTTGGTGAGGATGTTGTCCCGAGTTTGTTGTTATTCATTGAATTATAAACTGGTTGGGGCAGATCTTTATTAGAAATGATTTTATGATAAGTTTTAAATTAAATAAATATATATATATATATATATCTATCTATCTATCTATCTATCTATCTATCTATCTGTCTATCTATATATGAGTTGCTCAATGATTTATGAATCATAATCATAGAGGGTCTTGTACATTCTCGAGGAATTAACATTCGGTTGAAATGTTGAGATGCTAAGGATGGATCTTACAATTTTAGGTATATAAATACAAGATGTCTAGTTGGTGGATTAGTGAGATTGGAGGGAGAAAAAAATAGAATTGAAAATCCTTTATGAAGATATTCATTTTGATACTATCAAGAAATTGAATTTACGCCCCATAACTTTCAAGTCATTCGGCTTCCAATACTTGGCTTTGACTACCCACCATCAAAGTACTCTGTTCTGATTACTAAATTGTGGGCACTTGACCTCGATTGTTTGGCTTTGAGCCCTCGACCTCCATTATTGGGCTTGGAGTGCTAAACCTTGGTATGATTCCTTTTTTTGGGAATACATCTGATAAGTGGTGATCTTTGAACTGTTAGATTCATAATAACATGAATCTTTTGATTTACAACAGTTGGAATAATCTAAACCATTTGATTAGTGCCGGCCTGAATAGTCATTTTATGTCTATACAATAAAATTTCAACCATGCTCGACTCATCTTCCTCCTCATCTCTCTCACTTATTCACGGTCTCGATAAAAACTCATTACTAACTACCTATTTCAAACGACTAAAACTATTTACTAGTCATTGTAGGACTACCATGCAAACATATATTAGTTTTAAAAAATATTGTGAATATTTTAGATATTTTCTCTTTTGGAAAACTTAAAAATGCTAACTTTCTTATAGCAAACATATTGAATATATCTAGTTTAAAAAAATATTATTTCTCAATATAAAAAATTTATAAAGCTATTGCCAAACAAAAATTGTGATAATGCTAAGAAAGTAAAGAAGCCAACAAGTTCAATGACAAAAAGGCATCATAATTCCCTAGCTTGGTTCAACATAACATTTTTCCATAAACCATCCTGAAAAAATATCCATTCTTGCAACGACAATTCTCCTCATCTCAATTACATACAGCATCTGAGATCATATTTCTAGCAAGCTGTTCACAAATTTTTGACAGAAATGTAATAGTCATGCATTTATCATCTGCAAAGCTGATCTCAGATTCATGATAGACAGATAATGTTGAACTGGGAAAAGCATTACTACAGTGTTATTATATAATTTAGGAAGCTAAATAACATACTATGAAATATGGTCCAATTTACTTAAATTAGGTGCAGCTTTAGCTATCATACCCAAGGTGAAGGGTGGTCTGGTCTTGATTGGGATAGTTGGTAGCTGCTTCCAACATGTTGACATTGAAGTAGTTTCTCGAGTCGAATGTCGTAAGAGTTTCGAGAGCAGATGCAGTTGTGGCTATGCTTGCTTGTGCTCTCTCATTTTCTGTTATCTGTCAAGAACAAGCATAAATTAATCAGTATCTGGATTCTGAATTGTGTTTCTCAGTTGGGTTTTTTCTGTGAAATCTTCTTGTAGTTTTAATGTTTTTTAATGCAAAAAGACAATAGTTTGAGAGCAAAATATAATGAAAACTTGTCCTAATTTGCAAATAAGGATTGTGAAGCATGCCTTATATCAAGGTTTCTTATAAGCTTGGCAATGTTAATAAGAAATTGTTATAAAATGCTTAAAAAAAGGGGGGTATTTACACACATATCACCCAAATCTTATATATTTACATATCCCACACCAATGTTTTATATCACCCAAACCTTTCATGTCACACCAAAAATATAACCATTTTAACTTTAAAACGTGAAATACAACTTCTCATGCATAGGTTAGATGGCATATATGTAAAAATTGAATTTTAGGTGTTAGGTATATAAATGTATATAAATTGAATGGGGTATATCTAAATCTTCCTAAATAATATTGTTCATGGTTTTATGATAAACTCTAGTATTATTGTGAGGCTTTAAGAGAGACCCTGGTAATATTATCATGGTTTCAAGATATTCCGTTATAAAGTCAGGATTACTTCTCATTCGTAAAATGGAGTAAACTGTGTTCGTATTTGAAAGTATTTGAATCATTCTTTTTTCGCCAAAAGTCAAGATTAAATGGGGGTTTATACAAATATAACTTAATTGTCATTGTTAGCTATTCAAACTTAGTTGTTACGGATGACAGTTCATCGATCCCAACCTTGTTTGCAAGCTCTAACTTTTGCTTGTTGGCTGGATGGGTTTACCTAACTTTACTTAGTGTCTTAACGGCTAGTTTTTCTTGTATTGTATTTTTCCATGAAATCAAATAAAAATTTTGGAAAATTTGAAATTTAAGACAATGCATTAAAATTACTTGCCTCTAGCTTAGAATCACAACTTAAGACTAAGAATAGACTAAATAATAAAAGAAAATCAAGACTGGAAGGAATTGCAACTCAAGCCTATCGAGGCATAGAAAGATTGATTTAGTTCTAGAGACCTGCCTTAGCATCAAACAATACGACTCTTATTGAGCTAGAGTCGAGGTAGCCTCTCTTGATAAGAGACTTTAAGAGTAACTCATCCAATGATAGACTTGATGAGTGCTGGAAAATTCGCAGTGGTAGGGTGATGGATTATCGATTTAGCATTGCAAGAGAATTCAATACATACTCAAATAATAAAAAAAAAACAATAGTGACACATTAAGTTCTTACGTGAAAACCCCGTAAAGGAAAAAAAAACCACGGAGCTTGAACTAGTCGTAAAAATTCACTATAAGCTGAAGATTACAGAGACCCCACATCACACAGATGAGAAATTATTACAAAGTCTTTCAAATTACAATATTGAAGTGTGGATGAACTTGATGCAAGGAATGAGAGTCAGCTGAAGGTGATCGGCGGCGATTAGCGTTGGTCGACAACGACAGTAGTGGTGTAGGACTTCAACTAGTTCTCAAAGCTTCAAACTCTTCCTTAAGCCTAGAACTTTTCTCCCTCCTCAAGAAGGGTGAGGCTCTTATTTATAGAGTCCTGACTGTAATTAGTTATGAAATAGGAACCACTTTGATTGGACGATCCGGAGAGTTTCCTTTAATCACACAACATTCGATGAACAGTGCCCTAACAAAGTCAGAATTGAGCAATCTTAAGCTCATTAAATTCTTCTTATGGAGACACCCGATTCAAATATAAACTCGTTGGATTTGACATCTAATTGACCTTCTAAATGGCTTGGTTGAGGCCTGATTTGGCTCAAATTGGACAAATTTTGGTATCATTAGGTCCGTCTCGTCAAGCCTGTCCAAGCCTAGAAGTCACTCACCCGTGCATAAGGGACTCATCAATCCAATTTAACTTGCTCCCTCACTCAAATAAGAATCATGCTCAAATCCACCAAGCCGAGCAATATTGCCAATGATAAGTACCCATCCTAATTCTTGATCATAGTGTTCCCATTCTAAATTGAATAAATCAAAATTATATACTTTTCCATAACAAATCATAGCATAACATAATCATCAAACAAATAAACATAAATGTATAAGAAAAAAACACTATTATTCTTCAAAGAACATCTATTATAAATGCTCATCTAAGTCATTTTCCTAACTTAAATACCCCCACGTACATCATAACAATTATATATAAGTCGTGATCCCGTTTTTCCAGAATATATATAT
>NW_018164577.1:90255-97679 GCF_001263595.1 Phalaenopsis equestris
TATATATATATATATATATAAGAGCTCTGAATAACTTTTAATCAAAGATTGAAAGTTACTTGCTTAAAAATTGGGCATCAAGATCTGTGCAACACCTCGAGATTCGTGCTTCTCTTGCGGCCTCTTGCCGTTTGGCTTTGCTGAGGAAGTTTTTGTATGGGCATCCTAAGCTTAAGCTTATTCGACGTGATTTTGAGAATTTTAAACTTAAAAGAAACTGACAAATTGAATTGTTAGATGACAGACATATTATTATCCAGTTGTCTAAAGAAAGGGAATTACACATGGCTTTTTGTAAGTAAGCTCATGACGATTAATAATAGAGCGAAGAAACTTCTGAAGGACTGTTGATTTTGATCCTCAAACTGAACACCTAATTGTCCCAGTTTAGATTGAATTTCCAAGCCTTAAGCTTCATTTATACAATCATGAAGTTGTTTTCTCACTGGCATCCATTTTTGGGAGACCTCTCAAAGTGGCACCTTCTCCACCTCTAGGCGTGCATCTACTCATGTTCTTGTTGAAAGGGATATTACCTAAGTCCCACTAGAAGAAACTTGGATTGGATCTTCTCACCATGGATAATGACAGAAAGTGGTTCTTGAACAACAACCACTCTATTGTTCTAATTGCAGGATGTTTGGTTATTTTGAAATTCAATGTTAACACTTACAACCTGAACTGAAAAACAGTGATACTAAAAAGGGGAGATGTCAACCTATCAATGGAAGATACAGCCTTTACTCCAAAGGAGGTGGTTGGAGTGGCAAGTGATGATGTTACTGTTAAGGCTGAGGTGAATGGGGATGTTTCTTTTGATAAGGAGGTGGAGAAATGCAGAGGGGATGTAAATGCTGAGGTTGTTGAGGTGGAAGAAGGGGGAGTGGTGGAGAACAATAACAATAACATTTTTTTGCAAGGGAAGGATTGATTATTCAGAAATTTAAAAGAAAGAAGAGATTTAATGAGTTGCTTCATTTCAGAGAGGAAAATATAATTAATGCTGAGGAAGGTTACTATTCTGAAGGAGCGCATCAACACAACCTTATTAGAGGATCTAGGAGAGGAAAATTGATGCATCATGTTTAACATACTATTTTTGAATATTAGGGGATTAGCTGACACACTCTCCCTTAATAGAATAAAATTTCTGCGCAGGGTTCACAAGTTGAAATTTTTTACTGTTTTGGAACCCTTAGTTGTAGTAAATGTTGAAAAGGTTCTTAGAAACTTTAAAAAATTTCATTTTTTAGGAATTATTCAAAGAAAATTTGGTTATTCTGGAAAAAAAAAAAATCACCTTGACCTTGATTGGTGACGATTCTCAATTTCTTCACGTATATTTTGAAAAGGACGATTTCAAAGGGTTTGGCCGCATTTGTTTATGCAAGCTCTATATGTCCTGCTAGGTTGGAACTCTGGAGTAAATTAATTACTTTAGGTGGAATTGCTTTGGAAAGATAGTTTGTGTGGGACGTCTTTAATATGATTAGGAAAAGCTCAGAAAAAAGGGGAGGTAGGAAGGCTGAACCTTCTCTCATCTTAAAGTTCTGTGACATGGCTAGGGAGACTAATCACTTTGATCTTAGTTCCAATGGTCCTAAATTCACTTTGAAGGAGGGGGAATTTTAGGGAGAGATTGGATCGAGTTTTTGTAAATCAGGAATGTTTCAGTACTTACAATGTACTTAAAGTTCTTCATCTTAATGGAGCAGGTTCTGACCAAAGACCATTATTATTAGTATTTGATTCATTCTTTAAACCATCATGTTATCATTTCTGATATCTCAATATTTGGTCTTCTCGACCTTCCTTAATATTATTGATATGAAAATATGAGGGGCAGTCACTGGTTCAATCTCTAGTAACTACATCGCTTCTGTTGTATTAGATGCTTCCCAATGTGCATATACAATTATTGATGTAAAGACATGGTTATCAAGGTCCTCATGCGATTCAAATCCATCTTGACTTTATTTATTTTTTATTTTGAACGAGTTTATTTAGGTATAAAATATAACAAAAGCTGCACATTGAATATTTATCTACATTTACTTGGTTAATGCTTTCACCATTCTTTTCTATTTGACCTTAATGTTATTAATTAACCAATTTTATCTCTGATCAACTAATTCTAATGTTGATTAATCAACATTTCTTGAGATCATTTTTTCAATTAACCGAGTCTTTAAATTCATTGCAATTAATTGATCATTTAGAGCCTTACTACTTAATCAAGTCAATAGATGAGTTTTAATAGATGTTTAAGTAACAAACAATCAAAATCAGAATGATACAATTTTTTTTTTAATGTTTAATGTGTTTTTCTTGTCAAGAAAACTACAAGGCATGCTCAAGCAAATGATATGTAAAGCTCGGAGCAACTTGTTTTATAGGGAAAGCTATGGGGCACAATCATGTTGGGGTGTCACGTGATTTGTTTCATTAAAGTTTTGGAAAGATATATCAATCAATTTTGCAAATAATCTTTTTCCTCACTTTTTTGTTATTTTTATCATTCTAAGAAGGTGATGTAGATCTAAATAATTTCAAAATGGAACACAATGTCACTTACAAAATATGAAATACTAAGAGATGCTCCCTAATTATTGGAATATGGAGCAACTAATTTACATTATGGAGGTTCAAGAGGGAATTTGAGTTTGCAAACAAACAATTTTTCCCAACAAACAATAATTTTTTTTTTATTTTCTCGTATTAAGAAGGTTACAAAGGCATGTTCATGGAGGTGGCATAGTGAATGATAATGACACATACATTGGAAAGTCTATGAGCGAGAGAGAGGAAGAGAGAGAGAGAGAGAGAGAGAGAGAGAGAGAGAGAGAGTTTGGGCATGAGGCTTAGGGGTTTATATGAGAGAATAAGAATGGTGAGAGAAAAAAAAAAACACTATGCTAGCAACAAGTAGAGGGGGATGTTAAAATGGGATGAGTGAAAAATTGCAAGAGCATAGAATAACTGCAGGGCTTTGTTCACATGAAAAGGAATCAATAAAGAAACCCATGCAAGATGTTGGATTCTGCCTTAATAAACTAAAATAATGGCCATACATGTCACATGAAGAAGAGATCTCAAGCTCATATTAATGTGTTCTTTTTTTCTTTATATTGGTAAACAATAGTGTGACAAAAATTATAACAATAGCTGTCAAAAAGGAGAAATAATAGAAGACTTCAAGAAGAGCACACGATAAACCCTTAAAATATCACTAATCACTTACAATAATTAGTGACAATTGATAATATATTTTTGGTGTACTTATAGACAATAGTTGTGTAATATTCTTCACTAATCAATGCTTTGCTTGAACATTTTTTCCATATAAGTATGTCTAAGAACTTAGCTTAAAAATCTTGGTGTTTATGTATCGAGAATTCTCAAGAGAAATAAATGAAGAGAGACATTTTTGTTGTTACCTTCGCTCTAAGAAACATATTTTCACTTTGTAGAGCTTCTTCCTGTAAATCCAAATTACAAGTCAAAATAAGGAAGTTAAAAAATGTTAAACTCTAGATAATTAATATGAATTATGATTTTTCATGGAGTGGTGTGAAATAGTGGCTCTTACCCTCTTCTGCATGAACTCGATTTCTGAAAACAACATCTCTTGCTTAAGAAAGAAAACACCACAAGATTAGCAAATACTATCAAGAAAATTCATTTTTTCTCTATTTTTATTTATTGGCTAATCTTACCAACTTATTCTTGTCTATGCTTACTTATTACAGTGTTGACTGAGGAACTCTTACTTAATTCTCTTCAAAATAGATTAAGTCAAAAAATTCAAAATGTGTTACCTTCTTTGACCTAATTCTTGTAATGGCTCGTTCAAGTCTGCTTTCCAATTGCTTGAGTTCTTTTATGGATAGAGAAGCCAAACCCTCACCAATTAGGTGCCTAAAAATATTTGTCGTGTTAGGAGGAACAATTGTAGTTTAGTTCTCAATTATTATGTGTGAAGTGTGACATTCTTTATAAAAAGTTACAACTTTATTTGAAAAATTCTAATGCTATTACACATATTCCTATTATAAAAAATAGCACAATAACAAAGGTAAAAGAAACAAGAATATCCTTAATTATAGGAATATATTATAATAATAAATAATTTAACTTCCTAATAAATATTAAATGCATGGGATAATATGAAAATGGTGAAATAACAGTTCAAATAAATCTAAAACCCTTGCTTAAATTCTCAATACTACAACAAGGAGTATTAAGGATGTGTATAGTGCAAGAATAACAAAGAAATTTACACCAAAAGTTGTCTAACTCTTCAAAATTAACAATTCAATCCAACCTGCACTAGAATGAGATGTGCTTTAGAAAGAGCTCAAAATAATTGCGAGATCAATATTGAACTAACCTTTATTATGACTGAAAGTGAAAATTATCATGAAACATATTTTCTTCAAAAAAGGGAACACGATGAATTATCGTGCGCAGAGCTGTTATGAGAGATGAAATCATCACAAAAAAAAAACAAAAAACAAAAATGAGATTGATTTAGAGCCATGGCTCCGACAATGCAATAAATATTAAAAACATCTAAGTTATTTGAATAATTCAAATGGTAGTGCAAATATGAAAAATAAAGATAAAAAAAAAAGAAAAATAAGAAAAGTACAAAATGTTCTCCATAATCAAAATATATTATAATAATAATAGGTACTATAGATTCCTAATGAATATTAAATATAGATGATAATATTAATATGATAACCTAGATAACAATGTGGTGGGCAAAAAGATTAGTATATTCAAACAAACTTTGTAATTACCTTGAAACAATATATATCCAGGGAAACCCCATGCATTTCTTATGAGGTCAAAATGGTAATAGACAAATATGTTCCTCCTGACCCCACTTGCAGACTTTCAAAAATTCTTTCTTATAAAATAGAATTATTGTTCTATGAGAGCTTACCTATTTGCATTTTGCAAAATCTGCATCTGATGACGCAACTTTGCTGCTTCCTGCTGATAGTATTGCTGCATTGAAGTCATTATTTGGAGAAGATGAGTAAATAAACCTTATAAACCAAGCTTAGTCATTACTTAAAAACATCATTCTTTGCTCATTATTATGATTTAATGGTTACTTTTGAAAAAGAAGTTCATTAGGTAATTTAGTTAATGTTCAGCTGCTAAAGTGTAAATGATGTAATTCAAGTAAAAAAGTTATGATTTAGCAGTTAGTGACAAATATTGTAATTAAATGAAATTTTTATGTTGCCCTCATAAAATCTGAATTTTTTCATTATCCAAGCTTGAAAAAGGACAACATAAGTTAGTTTTTAATTAGCTCTATGAAGAGAATCATTATATACCTTAATAATCTGATCATTTAAATATTTTTTTGCTTTGCATCAACACAAGTTTAACAAGCTTGATTAAGCTTAATTTCAACAAGAGCTCGTTAAGATTATTGGGACAAGCAGCATGAGATTATTATAAGCAGGATTTAAGCAAGATTTACCTCAAATACAGCTAAACTTTTTTTTTTAATTAATTTTATTAAGATTTTATATGTTTTTGTTTTCATTAATTCAGTTGCAACCCTAACAATTCAGCTTTTATGAGCCCATTTCTTCTTAATTATGCCTATTGAACTTGTTTAATGACTCCCAAAACTTCAGATTTTGACAAAACTAAATTAAACAACTTTGAAATCATAGGTTTTCTTATGTTCTTCCACAGAAATAAGCCAACAAAATGGATATCAATTATATCAATTTCCCTTAAAAGAAGGGACATTTACATAAATACCACACAATTCCTATGTATTTACATATCAAACACCAAAACTTTAATATTTAAACTCATATCACTCAATCTTTAATATCACATCAAAAATGCAACTTTTAGTAACCTTTTAAAGCCAAATGCAACATTTTATGCATAAATTTATAGCACAAAGGCGGTATAAATGTAAATATCAAATTATGGGTCATATATATGTAAATTCATAAGAATTGTGTGGTGCATATGTAAATTTTCCTTAAAGAAAATAAATCCTTTCTTGTATACCTTCATGAGCAGAACAAAAGTTCTTAGAATTTGATAGAGTAAATAAACTGGAAAATCTGGAACAAAACTTGCTAAATAAATAATAAATCAACATGCTAAACTCATTAATGTGAACGGTAAATAAGCTTAATCTACTTCTATCCAAATTGCTTACTTGAGAGTTAATCTCCACGACAGAGTTTGGACCGTTAGCACTTGTGCTCTTGTACCTCTCAATTGTTGACTTTGTGCTAAATATACAAAATAAATAAATAAATAAATAAATAAATAAATAAAACCATATATTGATAGGGTGTAAGGATGCTATTAAACACAAATGTTCATGCATGTGTTAACCGTTATTTGAATACCTAAGGCCTATTCGCATGTTCCGGGCATGTTAGTGCCCTCGACGGATCGAAAATATTGAGAGATTAATTTAAGCATTATTTTACTTACTGGGGTGTACTTTATTGTGTATTTCATCTTGATTGGTTGTCCATACGCACATTTTACATTCTCAATATTTTCTCCTCGAGAGCAAACGTCCTCACAAGTGAGAAAAAATTTCACGTCAAGAGTCCAAATGTATATCTACATCCTAATTACAACAACATATTGAGGTGTGGCGGCTCATTTGAGGCCCACATATAAAGCTCATATTCGGCCTCATTTGGGACCCACATATAAACCCCATATTCAATTTTAGCAATGCATCGTACGACCCCGCCCGAAACATACATGATTTATTTGATAGAAAAAAAATGAAATATTAGGGTTTAGGTTTAGTCTTTAATGAAAGAAATCTCTTAAAAATGTACTTTCAGAGTATCAAAGAGAAAAAATATGTGGCAATTGATAGACGGAGTGACAAACTTAAAGATGAAAAGTCTACAAAATGTCAATAATAATGAAATAACGATGAATTTAGCTATCGATGTTAATTATTTAAACTCGTCGATAAATTTAATATCATAAATCCTATATCATGTTAAAATGTATTATTTAAAATTCTTTCGAGGTTCAGATCACATTTTTTGACATTTTGTTTCATATGATGTTTCTAGGCATGAGGTTATAAAAAATATAAAAGCATATTTTTCAAGAAAATGATATTATCGAATCTCTAATCTTGTTTTAAACAATGTGTTTAGCTATTTTAAATATATTGATTTTTTTAATGAACTTATCTTTTTAATAATGAGAGTACAAAGGTGACACAAAAATATTTTTCATTAAAAAACTTCTTTAGTGCTTAAGAATTATTTTAAACAATGTATAATGTTTATTTGAATCATATTTGGTTCTATATATTCAAGATTTTCCAATAAACCTTACATAATAGGCTTGAGGGTGCAAGGATGGTACGAATATATATATATATATATATA
>NW_018164577.1:97705-112420 GCF_001263595.1 Phalaenopsis equestris
TATATATATATACATTCACTAAAAATTTTATGTTTTTCTCTAGAATTGTTTTAAATAATGTATAATGCTATTTGGATCATGTTTGGATCCTTATATTCATGATTTTCCAAGGAACTTTGTCTTCTACCCTTGAGTGTATTAAAAGGGTAATATTTTTTTCAATCAAGTATGATGTAGTATCTAACATTAATCTTTTATTTGAAATATGCTTGGTTCCATATATTAATAGTTTTTTAATGAATTTTGTTTTATAGGCATGAGGGAACAAAGACAATACAAATTTTTTTCTATGAGAATTTGATGTAGTGCTCTAGAATAATTGACCAAATGTTATTATATGAGTCTTCAAACTAACCTCATTTGCCTAAGAATTTCATCCTGCACATAAGCGGGATCAAGCCCATGACCCTAGAAGTTTTGCAAACTCTGTCAACCAAAGAGTCACGGTAGGCGGTACAAAATTATTTTAGATAATGTATTATGCTATTTGAATAATGATTGGTTTTATATATTAATGATTTTTCAGTTTTTATTATTAATTAGCATGAGGGTACGAAAAAATTACAAAAAAATGTACAAAGAGCGTACAAATCTATTTTTCAAGAAAAACTTTTATGTAGTTGTCTATTTTATTTTAAACAATGTATTTTGCCTTTTTAAACATCTTTTGTTCCATTTATTTTGGTATGAGAAGAAGTGTGCAGAGGCCAAAGTAAAGAAGTATAATAAGTAGAAGCGAAGAGACGTAATATTAGAAGAGAAAAGAATTAGAAGAAGTAGAAGAGAAAAGAAGTTGAAGAAGTAGAAGAGAAGAGAGGAACAAAACTTATAATGATGTTTGACATGGCTGAAGAGTATCACCCATGGGGAAGCAGATAATAGAGATCACCAAAATGGGAGAACAATTCAAGGTGAGGGAGTGATGGATTTCTCTGTCTATAGACAAGGGAGGGGTTAAAATAAGGAGAGGCGGTGGTGGCCAAAGGGTGGAGTGATTGACACTTAAAAAATTGAGTTTAAGCCCCTCAAATCGCTGGTGGCGTGGTCACTTTGTCGGCTAGTTTAATTACATATGTTCTCAACTAGGGTGGAGTAGCGCGAGGGGCCTCAAAGGCCCCTTGGCTTTGCCTTGTGCAACGCTGAAGTGCTCAAAGAAGCCTTGCAACTCTAAATCATCTTGCGACTTAGGCGTGTCAGAAGCGGTGTGGCCACGCCAAAGTATGTTGTAGTTGTATTGGCCAGGCTTTAGTTTCTAAGGGATTTTTAGCTTGCTTCTAGCTTGGAAACCTCGACATAGTAAAATGTCCTCCCTTGGAGGATGTGTGGATATTTTAATCAAGAAATGGTTGACAAAAAATGAGGTTAACACTCTCTTTGAACCCTCAAGCCTATAAGAAAATTTTCTTCGAAAAAAATCAATTTATGAAACAACATATGATTCAAAGAGCATTATATAAAGCTTAAAAAAATTCTAAAGCACTACATATGATTTTTAGTGAAAAAAATTGTCATTTCTGTATGTACCTTCAAGTCTATAAGAGAGTTCATTGAAAAATTATTATTATTTGAAAGAAAACTTGCTTAAAATAAGGCATCGTTTAAAAAATTTAGAGGACTAGAAAAGCATAATCCTTGGAAAATATCCATTGTAGTCTTATATTTTTCAATCAAAGGTCATTGAAAACCATTAATTTGTGAAAGAAAACATACTTAAAATAGCATAATACATAGTTTTAAACAAAATAAAATGGCTACAAAAGCTATTTTCTTGGAAAAATAGAGTTAGAACCAAACTAAATCCTTCTTATACCCTTAAAATGGTCGTGCAAATTCATTTAAAAACCATCAATATATGGAACCAAACGTGCTCAACATTGCTTAATAGATTGTTTAGAACAAAACAATATGAATACATAAGATATTCCCTTGAATAATATGTTTGTACCCACTTTATACCATATTTGTACCCTCGTGCTTATTATGTTTATATCCATAGCAATAAGAGACTTAAAAACTAAGCCAAAATTCAGAAATCGTTCGAAATCATTATATATGAAAGTAATGTGAGTATAAAATATTAAAATATAGTATTTCATTTATTACCAGCCGAAGAGTATAAGTGATCATCCTTTTAACAGTGAACTAAGGAATTTATCCCTCGTGCAAACTTCAAGCATGAGGGTATTTGAAATTATTAACCAACGTCGCACAACTTCAGGTTGAGTCGGGCTCAACGTCATTATTTGCTGATTTTGAATATGTATGCGAGTCCCAAATGAGCCAACCACAGATCAATATGCTATTAGGTCTGGATGTAGATCTTCATTCTGTGTCTAGACATGGTATTTCCTATTAATCACTGAGGAGTTAATTATTTTTATGATTTTGTGTACTCTCAATGAAGATGTTTATATTTTGCATGAGCATGTTATTACATTAAATTACCACCCTCCCGTATAATTGTCCGTTGTTTGATTTCATGCCAACAATAATTAGAAAAATTATTATTATAAATTCTACATATAACTTTGGATATTTTTTCTATTAATAGTATTTAAAACCAATATTTTAAACTCTGATAACCCGTGCCATAACTACCAAGTCAAAATAAAAAATGATCATTCTTATAACTAATGAGTTAATATATGAAGGGGCTATTTGGTAATGAATTTAGAAAATTTTGTAAATCCTAATTTACTAAATTCTACTATCTTTAAAATTCCGTAAATGAAGGATTTAATAAAATTGAAAAGAAATTGAGAAGCAACTAAATTTACTAAATTCAAAATTTAAAAATTATCTTTTTTTTTTCTAATTAATAAATTTTAAGTTAAATTTGACTTAAATTCACTACCTGACAACCGTGAAGACTGTTATTTGTTGAGGTGTTTGGTGTTTAGTATGTGATTAACGTTGTCTCATAACAAGAGCTAAGGCTTTCTATAGTGATTGTTGATGCACCTAATATGAGCCAAGGTGATCTTTATCGATCATTACTGATCTTAATACACTTTAAATGAATAAATGATGTTCTAGGATTTTTTTTTTATTTTTTAGTGTTGTGTAATTGAGTTCAACCTGTTATATCCTATAAGATGGTTTGAAAGTTGTACATGATTTGGTTCACAACTCCACTAGCCAACTTAATTTTCAAGGAAATAATTTCTTAATTTAAAAAAAAAATGACACAACGCATGAAACTGGTTTTAAATTTTATCTCAAGTTTATTTAAGAAGTTTTAAATATGTATATTTTCATTTGAACATTAGCACTAATTATCATTTTGGATGATATTTGATTTGAAATTTGAGTTAAATAAGTTCACAAAAGGATTTAATTTGAATTATAATTGATGTGTTCTTCATTTTAAAAACCTTATTTCTATAAATAATTGAAATTATTAATGATGAATTAAAAATTAAAATAATATATAAAATGTTGTTGCTATTAATCTCTTCAAATAAGAAATTCAAATTGTTGCAAAAAGAATATATATTATTAAGATTACCATGAGAAAATAAATATTACAACACGATTATACTTACAAAAATAAGTACAGAATAACAATAAAATTTCATATCTTCTCTCATGATTTTATACTAGATTTGATTTCGTGTGGTAGCGCTAGTGATATATATATTGATGCATATATAGAACAATAATTATATAATATAGTGTTATGATATCATTGCATTTTTTATATTTGTTGTTTTCTTTATTTACAATGCTACTTGTTTTTATGAAATGCACTTTTTTGCTCCCATGAACAGCCAAATGTGAAGTATTGTGTGAGATATTATGAAAAAAAGTCCTTCGATCTATTAGGAACATCAAAATTTCTATTTAATCAAGCATAATTTTTTAAAATGATGCAAGAATTACAAGACATTATAAAAGGGTCAAGCATGAGCTCAGCTTGATTTGGCTCAGTTCAAATTTTTGCCTGAACCAACTCAAAATGTTTTGATCAACCCTTAACAATATGAGTTTTGAAATATAACCATGAGTTTATAGGTGCTTATACAAACGGTCAAATTTGAACTTAAATAGCTCTAGCTTATTCTGATAGACTAGTCATCTTCGTCTTACAATCCTATGGCTCGAATGAAGAGAACCCCCCTCCTTTATGAAAACAGTTATCGTCAGACATTCATTGCGTGTTTGATAACAAAAGTTCAAAGTTTCATTCAATTTCTACACTTCTTAAGCCTCATTATATTTGTGAATTATTTGTTTATAAATCCTCCACTTAGCTAGAGAAGTAGACGCAACAAAAAAATTCTAAACATAGATGCACTTTTTTGTTGGATCCATACTAGGGCAAGTCAAGAAGCTTGTGGTTAGGTTGGCCATTAGGTTGGTAGGGACAAATTTTATTCAATCCTGATTTGCAAATTAAATTCAAGATAGGAAGACATTTTCTCAATATGTTGTATTACATAAATATGATAATTATAATATAATATGATCAAAATAGACTTAAAATATTTAAATAGTTTTAAATTTAGTTTATTTTGGGATAATTCTTAATAATTCTTGAAACTTTGGAGATGATTTTAAACATATGCATGAAATATTAAAGGTATTTTTATTTCACAAATATCTTTGACGCATACCGTTGTTAAAAATATTACAAGTAAGAAAATGAATCGATCAATCCAAAATGATTCTAACTCAATTGAACCATTTTGTTGTAAGACTAAAATTATTATTATCTTATTTTTTATATTTCAAAAGAATTTAGAGTCTTATTTTTAAAAATTGATTCATATAAAAGCTATGGGAGAATCAAATTAGTTTCCGAAACATTTAGAAACATAAAATTTTGGTAAATAATGGATAACAAATTCCTAGATTATTGAGAGGAAGCCAATAAATCAAAATTTAAAAAAACTTGATTTGATTGCTAAGCATGATTATTTAAATTTAATTATAATTATTTTGAAAATCATCCTTTTCTTTGTATTTCTCTAAATAGGATGATAAATGCTAGCCAGTATTTTTTTTGTCCGATTTTCAAGACAATAATTTGGAATTTTTTTATTATTTAGTAATTAGATACTCCTATCATCATAACCAAATGAGGCGTAAAACCAATTTAAATCATAGGAGTTGAACATTGAATTCATCAACACTATATTTGATATTCTCTCTCATTCTAAAATTCACTCAATAATTTCTCTTTATCAAACATTTATAATATATTTTATTTTCAGATCTACTTCCTTATCCTCCTGCATCGTCATTCTACAATCTATAATATATCATGTTAACTGCCCTTATATGCCAAACTGTATAATTTTAAATATAAAAAGGTAGCACAATGCAAATATGCAATCACCTTATAATAACTATAATGCATAATATTAAAAATAATAATAATAATAAACAATAATTGTAATTATCGCAAAATGATAAACACATACATATATATATATATATATATATGTCAGAATAATTGGAAAAAATGGAGCTAAAACGAAAATTAAGGTTAATTAAAAAAAAAAAAAAAAACCTGTGACTAGAATACTCATAGAGGCGGCCGCGGGAGGAGAAGATGATGAGAGCGACTTCAGCGTCGCAGAGGATAGAGAGTTCGTAAGCTTTCTTCAACAATCCATTCCTTCTCTTGCAGAAAGTCACCTGTCTGTTTGTTGTGCTCTCTATCCTCTTTATCTGTATCTTCCCTCTCCCCATCTCTCGAATTCAATCTCCTATTTTTCTTCTCGATCCCTAAAACTGAAATATATATATATATATTAGGCCTGAACCTTTTTAGGGTTAGGGTTAGGTTAAGGGTTTCATAAACAGCATCAGTTTCTACAACAAGAAAAATTTACAGCTTGAATATAGAGAACACAAATTAACTATATAACAGCTGATTTTGCTTGCTTAACTTCCTTTTTCATTTTAGGATTGAGCATACTTTCTTCAGAAGCCATGGCTTCTCATGTGATTCTGAAGACCGACATCTTCAGTTCAATTTTAGTCCGAGAAAGAGAGGGAGAGAGAGAGAGCAGATGATGGCTTACCAAATGGGAAGGGTGAAGCAGCTTTAACCCTAGCCTGAAAAGGAAGAAGAAGATGGAAGACGAGTTCCAAGAAATGCTGGAACTGGGACTATGCATGGCTATCGTATGGGTTCTCTGTTGTTTCCTTTTAAAGGAACCCATGGATTTATGATGTACTTGCGGAACATGTTAAAACATATGTTAGTTATGAATGAAGTTTAACTAGACGTTGCAAATTATTGATTAATCAAGTTTAAAGGCTCCAATATAAATTAAGGTTCTTTATTAATTTATTCCAAATTATCATAACATAATAATATTAAATTCAGGTCAACAGATTAATATTATATATTAAGGTTCCAGTTCATAAATTATCATAAGCAAATTAAGGCTAACTGTTATATTAATTAAATAATAAAAATTTAGACTAATTAATTAATTTAGTTTAGACTCTAATCTTCATGAATTGACACATTTATTATTAAAAAAACATAATTAATATTTTTTAATATAATTTATTGTTTTATAAAATGATGAAAACAATGATTAATAAGCGAAAAATAATAAGAGAATAATTGGGGAAAAATGTTGAATTAAAAAATTTATAGTGTTTTAGGACTTTAATGTACTTAAATTTGTTATTTACATTTAAAACTTTTTTTCATTGAGTCAATTCATGAAGATTAGATTATTATTGCAAATAGATGTTCTTACTTGGCTTAATTGATTGATCCAAGCTATGTATACAAGGAAGGCTATATAAGAGCATTTATATACATAACACTCAAATATTTAATATTACATAAAAAAATATCACTATTATTAACATTTTAAAAGTGAAATACCCCCTTTTTTGCATAGATTATGACTCTAAATGCTATAAATATAAATATTAACCTTTAGGTATTAGAATTGTAAATGCATAAGAATTATGTGATATGCATGTAAATTTCCCCTTTACATATTATGACATTTAGGTGAATGAAGTGTTAGAATTATATCAAATTTGAATTCTACAAACACTTTAAAGGCCTTTAAATACAATGATTTATTTTTTGCATAAATATCATGAGTGATTGCTTGATCATACTTAACATAAACCAAACATTTTGCAATAGGAATGCTTACTTAAAAAAGAATAATAGTGATGGGAAAGGAAAATAAAAATGAGAAATTTACATGTCTAGCACACAACTCTTATCTATTTACATATCTGACAGTCAAACTTACATATTTACATGAAAATGTATATTTCACTTTTTAAAAGTGATCAATGTGCTATTTTTGCTATGATGTTAAAGATTTGAGGTGCTATTTGGTCAAATATGAAAGTTAAAGTGAGAGATATGTAAATAAATAGGAATTTTGTTCCATGTATGTAAATGGGCCATTAAAGAATTATTGGGAGATTTCTCACGCAATGTATCTTTCTATATTGATTTTGATGGCCACACTTATTGCGAATGCAGGGAAAGGCTTAGTGACCCCAGCTTTAAAGGTTGAATTTCCCTTATTAGAAGGCCAAGCTTTTCATAAATTTTGTAGCATTTTATAAATATTTTTTATGCTTATGAAAATTAACTCAAAGTTAAATGTTTTTTGTATAAAATAATCAACTAGATACATTATATTTGATTATATATAGGAAGATTTACAAACATACCACTCAATTCCAATGTATTTACATATCTAATTTCCCTTTTTCAAAGTCAAAATAATGATATTTTTTGTCAGGATGTCTAGTTTCATCTGATTAGCAAAGCAAACTGTAAAAGTTTTGACTTTGTACATAATAAACTCAAATGTCTCTCTTGTAAATGACATTCAATAGTTGTGCCTTTCATATACAAAGCACAATTTTATACTATGATAGGTAACAAGCAACTACTGTAGTGACAATATTTCATGCCAAAAGCACCGTTTAATAGTGATAAAGCAACATCATGATACTTAAAATTTCTTCCAATCTAATAAAGAACAAAAAATTTATTTATCCTTGAATTGAACGGGACCATAAGCAAAGTTTATAAGCAAATTCAACTCTAAATTCTGTCATTTTTTCTTGCCAATTACTAAGTTCAACCCACTTTATTGGTCTTCTGCCCACAACAACTTCCATGTATTTACAAACAAATATTCCACAGTCAATACTATTTGTTTGTGTCGGTGGTCCTCTACATGCAATAATTGGCCAAACAGAAGGATTTGATTCAAATGCATCACCAACATCTTGAACAATTAGTTTGACCTTCAAATTTAATAATCAAGTAAAATTGTGTCAAACACTGTAAAATTAATAACTAAAAATATGACTAGAGCATGCATTAATAAATTTCCTTACAACTTCATGAGCTATATCCTTGTGTGTTTTTCTTGGCAGTGAATCGTATAAATGCCATTTTTTGGACTTCAATTCACCAACCAAGAGAGTCCAGTGCTCATTATGAATTATGGGAACCAGTAAAAGTTTTGACTTTTGAACATTTTCTCTATTTATATGTTGAACAATCGTCTTGCTATCCTTTTTAAATCAGGAATAAACCTGCAAAATAAGTCATATATATAACTTAGAATAAAACTGATGGATAATTTCTTATTGAATAATATTAGTTATAAAGTCACATGTGTGTGATTACCCAGTGCAAGCATGATATGTACAAGTATGGTTGGTATAATTGGGAAGATTTTTTTTTCTTATCTTCCAATAGAAGAGCAAATGCATCAATATGTTCATTCGCCAAATACTGATTTGTAAGAATTTCATCAATGGATGCTCTAGTAATTATAACACGGTCAACTTTAACTATCACATCATCCCTATAGTGTCAACATAACAACGGAATTATTTAAGGGCTAAATATAATTAATTTTTGAGCTAAAAAGAATTTGTAAATAAAGACTGACATATCATTGAAACGGCGACAGCATTGGTCGATCACTTCCAGCATATGTGCTGATATATTTTCTCTCCCAGGAAAGTCGACAACCTACAAACCATTGTGATGCTTTATATTCAAATAGCAAAGAATTTAAAAAAAAATGTGATGTTCTAATACATATTAAATGAACTATTTTAATGATACCTTCTCTACGAGTTGCTCTGTATCAATAACAGAAGTCTTGTCCTGACTTGTATCTGCAGCATTTGTTTCATTTTTTTCAGTGAAAGCTTCTTCAGAAACGTGCTTCAATGGAGTACTTACATATTCAACAATTGCATCGTCCTTCTTCTTTTCATGACCACCTTCAAATTCGACAATTACATTTTCTAGTAAACATTTTGTCGCAGCAACATTATTTGTCTCGTCCTCCTTAATTACAATATCACCAACTACCCTTTCCTTGTCGACGGGCTTAGTTTCAACACCTTTTGTGTTTTCCTCAGCATGTTTAACATCAATTTTTTCAATTTTTCTAATTCTCTTGCATTCATACATAGTGTAAGGGGAGCCTAAATGCCTTTTCTTTCGAACTTGTCTTGCCTTCACACCATGTACAACGCTGCCCAATAAAGATTTGTAAATTGGTTTTTTCTTTTGTCTTTCCTCAACAATTTTTAATCTCTTATCCAGCTCACTGATTTTATTATGTATTGAGGCTTCAAATTCAAAGAATTCCTTCTCATGAATTTTCATGAAATGAATTATTTGTTCAATGCTTGGATGTGCTTCAAAATTTGATGGTGATGAAGTATGAGCAGAAATTATTTGTTCAGAATAATATGTAGGAGAGGAGTCTCGGGGTGAGCTAGTAGTTTGGATAGTATGTATAATACAAGCCGGGCTTGATATATCATGAGTTGTAGGAGCTAGTAGTAGTAGCTCCTCATCCATTAAGTCCTTAAAAGAATCTAAAATCTACAATAACCAATCAATTAAATACCATGTTATGTAAGCAAATGTAATGTAATCTAATTATTAAATTAAAAATTTTTAGATGTTTTGTTACCTGTTCGGGCCTTGGGTTAGAGAACAAAATAGCACAAGTTTTTGTGCTCCAAGTTCTAATTTTTGACCACCTCATCATGCGAGGCCTAGCGTCGGGTGAGGTTGGAGGAAGAATGAAAGTATGCTCATAAAACCATATCTATAAAAAAGAAAAGTAATTAGGCTGTGTGGCTTGAAAATATAAATTTGTTGGTGTGTACAACATACTGACCATTAACAAAACAACAAAACCACTCATATCTCCAAGTGATAATTTCTGTTTTATTTTTTGCGTGACATCATCAATTTGCTCAATAAGAAAATCGCATATGGCACTTGGCCAATTGAATGAAGAGAATCTATGTACATCTTCAGCATAACGATATAGATCACTGGGGACTGTGTAATTGCTGGATGGGAAAAATAAGTTTGAAAACAGAAACTTTATGTATAGCTTGACAACAGAAGTAGCAGAATCCCCTGAATCAACCTTCATTATTTCATCCATTATTTGTATGGTATTAAAATCTGATAAGGGAGACTTCTCCCATTTTACAGCTTCTCCTCGATTCGGCATACCTATAATTAAGGCAACTGTGTCGGAAGTGAAGCTCAGATATTTACCTCCAATATTGAAAGATCTTTTGGAAATATCCCAACAATTCAAAATTTGTAGTATAAGAGAATTTTCTTGTCGGTATGCAGGCATCTTAAAAAATTGGTGTATGTTTAACTCTTTTAGAAGATTTATAGCTTCTTCATTCAAGTTCTGAATAATATAATCACAAATAGATCTTACTGATGAAGGATGGCAGCTATAGGTAAGCATTATTGGATTCATTTCCCTATAAAAAATTGAAATAAGAAATATTAGCTGAATCTGCTTATAAATAAAAGTGGAATAAAAATGAAATAGAATTAAAATTTTGGAATTAAATAAAATAAAAATAATTACATGTTGTAAAACAACAAAACATGGTATAGTGGTGTGTTACATATGGAAATACATGAACTATACATTGTGCTCCTCTTATAGAGAAATAAAAGGTTATGATTTTTTGCTTATTTTTTAGTTAAAATTTTGTGTTCTTAAATTTTTACAATGTTTTAGTAAAGTGATAGTATTATGGTGGTATAATTTTGGTCTACAATAGCCAACTTAATTTTCAGATGAATAGTCTCTTAATTTTGAAAAAAATTGATCGAACACATGAAACTAATTTTAATTTTTATTTCAATTTTATAAAAAGTTTTAGAACTGAATATTTTAATTTTAAATTTAGCACTAGTTACCTTTTTTGGATGAGATTTATATTTGAAATTTATTAAATGAGTTTGCATAAGGATTGAATTAGAAGTATGATTAATTTGATCTTTACCTTAGAAGCCTTATTTCTATAAATAATTGAAATAATTAGTGATGAATTAAAAATTAAAGCAACAAGTAAAATGTCGTTGATTTTAATTTTTAAAAGAAGAGATTCATATTGTTGCAAAAAGAATATATATTCTTATGATCTACTATGAGAAAATAAACGATTTCAACTAAATTATATTGAATAACATTTAAATAACAAAAATACGATTTGACTTACTAAAATAAGTACATTAGAATAACAATAAAATTCCATACTTTCTTTCATGATTTAATATTAAATTGGATTTCGATTATTTCATCTAGCGGCATCATGTATATATGTATATAAATGTTATATATGTATGATAAATGTATATATGTATGTATATATGTATGTGTGTGTGTGTGTGTGTGTGTATAGGGTACTGATTTCATTGAATTTTCTTTTTTTGTGATTTTATTTATTAACAGTGCTACTTGGTTTTATAAAATGCAATTTTGTGCTCTTTTGATCAGAAAAATATGAAGTAATTTATTGAGATATTATGAAAAAAAAAGTTTCATTTCGTCTATTAGGTACTTGAAAATTTCTATTAAATCAAGCATATCTTTTTTTTCAAGGTTGTAAGATTTAAAAGACGATAGAAATAGAATCATGTATGAGCTCAATTTGGTCAATTGAGCTTTTTGTCTAAACCAACTCAAAATGTTGTGTTCAGCGCCAATTTGAGTTTTTTATAATATAACAATGAGTTTTGTTACATCCATATAAGCAAGCTACAAACATTCTCATAATTGTAATTCTATCAATTCTCTAGTCAAACTTCTATTTATCATCATTTATGCATCTGCGATATTATCATAAATAACGTGTTAACTCCGAAACACCATTTAGAAGATTGTAGTTATTTCGCCCATTAGTTTGGTAGGGACAATGCTTATTTAATCCTAATTTGCAAAACTTAAGATATGAAAGCTTAATCTCCATATTTTGTATTAGATGAAAATGATAATTACAATTCAATGTGATCAACATAGACTTCACATATTTAAATAGTTTTAAATTTAATTTATTTTGGGATTATTCTCTATACTTTCTAGAACTTTGGAGATGATTTTGAAAATAGGCATATGAAATACAAGATGTTGCTTATTTGATGAAGACGAACATGACATACATAAAAGGACATGATGATGATTATTTGAGTTTGGTCAAGAAATTTTTTTTATGTATTTGTATCTTACAAATATCTTAAACTCACAATGATTTTAAAATATTACATGTAGGACACTGAATCATTCAATAATTATTGGAACTAATTTGAAGCATTCTGATGTAAGACTATAATAAGTTTTGGCCTAAATTTTTTAAATTTCTTAAGAGTTTAGAGTTTTATTTTAAGAAAGATATTCATATGAATGTTATGGGGGTGTCAAGTTAGATTTCAAAACTTTAAAAAATATAAAATTTTGTTAAGAAAAAAAATAGGAGAGGAATTCTTACATTATTGAATTAGGGTTTCCTTAACAGCAACATTTTCTACTCCTTTCATGCCCTGAAAAACAAGAAAATTGAACTGTTTGGATATAGAGAACACAGACTAAGTATTTGTATAAAAGCTAATCTTGTATATGTTATAGAGAACACAGATCAACTATATATATAAAAGCCAGAGAGAGAGCAGAAGATGGCATACCAAATGGGAAGAGTGCAGCAGCTTTAACCCTAAGAAGAAGATGGAAAACTAGTTCCAAGGAATGCTGGAACTAGAACTGCATGCCTATGATATGTGATCACTGTTGTTTGCTTTTAAAGGAAGCCGTGGATTTATGACTTGCCTGTGGAACCTGTTAAAGTATATGTTATGGGGCAGATTATTGAGTAATTAGTCTAAGTGCTCGATTTTAAATTAAGGTTCCATTTCATTAATTTACTAGAAATTATCATAAAAAATAGTATTTAATTCAGTCGGCTGTTATATTAATTAATTAATAAAGATGGAATTTTGGAAGAAAATTTATAATAATTCATTGAAAAAAATATAGAGAACTATAATTTTTAACATATTTAGATAAATATAATTTTAATTTGTAACTGTTTGTATAATTAACATCAGCTTACTAACATTTTTAAAATACTAACTAAATATTAAAATTAATTGAAGCGATTTAATTGTGCCATTTACGAATATAAAATTCTGTTTATTTTTTTAAAAAACATTTAATATAGTTTTATAAATAAGAATTATTTCCACGTTATTTTTATAACGTGGCTGACATTTCATTTTTTTTTAATTTAACATATCAAACTGAGAAAGTTTGATCCCGGGTTACCACACATTGCATTGCATTGATGCTTGTTCGTAAGGGTGTAAACCAGCAATGCTCAGCTCTTGTCTCTTGTTCGGCTCGTTTATCTTTAGAGCTCAAAAAGTGTGTTCGTGTTCGGCTCGTTTGCTTAACGAGCCAAACGAGCTATTCAAGAACAAAGAGTCTTATTAACAAACCTAATTATGTAGCCATAAGACTAAGAATTTGAGCAAGATTTAAAAATTATTATTTATATTAAAACATCATTTGAATCTAATTTAATAATTTTTATTCTATTTTCTTAATCAATATTTTAATTGGTTATAAATCTCTGTAACCTTGTAGTTAATTAGGTTTTTTAAAATACTACTTTATATATATATAAACTTGATGAGTAGTATTTCGAGCCAAAATGAGCCGAACATAAACAAACAAATTTTAGTTCGTGTTTGATTCGTCAACATATCGAATGAAACTAACGAGCTGACACGAGTTTCTTAACGAGTCGAACACGAACTGTTCACAAACAACGAGCCGTTTTGACGGCCCTACTTGTTTGAGCGTCTCGCAGTTTTTTTAGCGGGTTCTTGCGGAGCAGCAGAAGCGAAGATGAGCTGGAAGAAAGCGACGGGTGGATCTACTTGCGAGCGGTGTGGTATGCCAGGAGCGTTCTTCAAGTTAACATGAACTGATTTCTGCATGCGTACTTCAGAACTTTGTTAGGTTGCAAATTATAATCACCGTATTGATCATTACTTATTTCATTTTGTTTGCCAAGCTCAATACTTCATCTATAAAAATTAAAGCAATATTTCCGTTAGACTTCAATGATTTTATGTTTTTTATCCTCTGTCATTTTAACCCTATTTGAGGGAAAAATATTACATCAGTACTACGCACATAGAGTAACATGCGTAGCCAATGAAATAACGCCACGACACCCTGCGCGACAGAGAAAAAAAAAACGGCGCAGTAACACGGAGAATATTCCCCTTCGTATTATTCATCTGTTATTGTGTATTATTCATGTGTTATTGTGTCCTAGGAATATCCTTGATGTTATAATAACACAATAACACATCAATAACACATGAATAACACACAATAACAC
>NW_018164577.1:112497-114287 GCF_001263595.1 Phalaenopsis equestris
AATAACACATGAATAACACGCAATAACACATGAATAACACGCAATAACACATGAATAACACGCAATAACACATGAATAACACGCAATAACACATGAATAACACGGGGGAGAATATTTTCCATGTTATTGCGCCGTTTTTTTCTCCTGTAGCACGTGGCGTGATTTTATTGGCTACGTACCGTATTTCCACGTGCGTAGTATTGATGTAATATTTTTCCCTATTTGAGGCTGTTTGAAGCAACTAAAGTTTTTTTTTTATTTTAAAAAATGCAAACAACAGTGATAGGCATGCAGTTCTAGTTTCGGCACTCCTTGGAACTCGTCCTCGATCTTCTTCTTCCTTTGCCTGCTAGGGTTAAAGCTGCTACACTATTCCCATTTGGTAACACATCTCCTTCTCGATCTCTCTCTATCTTTAATATATAGGGTTTTCTCATGTTCGAATGTGTACCATTGTGATTCTGAAAATTTATTGCTTTTGATTAATAAATGAGAATTAAAGATGTTTTATTTTATTTTTCCGTAGTCATTCTCCTTCCAAATTATTTTAATTTCTCCACCCCCAATTAAAAAAAAGAAAGAAAAAAAAAACTACTCTTATTTATAGATATCATTTCCTTAAAAATATAAATGAAATATTTAAATACTTTTCTAAAATAATTCAAATCTTAATTTAATACGATTTGATGTCATGCATGCAAAAATGTTATAAGCAACATAATTTAATGAAATCAAAAGTTCATTGCCCTTGGGAATAAAGAAATGCAAATAGATAAATTTTATGTGCTAATTAAGAAGGAAATGAAGACATTTAAATAATAATAAAAATAACTAATAAATGTTATTATAATTCAAATCATAGCCATAAAATATAATGCATTAAAAGACTCTTCAATGTGTAAACCGTGGAATCAAAATTATAATGTTTTACTATATTACATGTAAGAAAAATGAAATATATATAATGCATTAAAAATATTTGTCAAAATGTGTAAGAGATGGAATGAATTTAAGGAAATGTATTTGCAATTGTAAGGAAAATAAAGATGGATATATTCTTAAATTAAATAATGTTTTAAGTAATTCAAAATCATAACGTCGTTAAAAAGTAATTAATATCGCCATTCGATAGAAGAAAAATTGTATGCAATCTAATTTATTATCAGTGCCGTTGGAATTCACAAAAATGAATTGGGATTTGTGTTTTTTATGCTAATCTGATTATAAGAATATTCATATATAGATATAGATATTTTAATTTATTTATTGATTCGAACTAATAATGTCACAAATCTATAATTTTGACTTCAAATGATAATTTGGGTCTAGTAATAAAGAGAGTAAAAAATGAGAAAAAATATTTTATAAATTATGAAATAACTAAAATCAATGAGTACAGTTAATATATACAATTTAGAAGTTATAAAATAATATGATTTTTAATGACAACAAGATTAAAGGCCAGATGTATAAATATGAAATGGGTAAGGATCTAAAATATAAATTAATATAAATATATATTGATACGATATCAACAAATTTTCATCATCAGCACGAATCTCGAGACAATATTTTGAGCAAGAAACATTCAAACTTCGATTACGAGTCATCCGGAACTCCGATTTCAGCAAAATCATAGTCAAACTGATCGGCTCGATGAAACTGACCTAATGATATAAAAGTTAGTCCAATCTGAGTCAAATCAAGCCTGGATCAAGTCATTGAACTACTACTGGAGGATTTCCAGAGGCATTTGAAAGGTCAAAAGGATGTCGAATCTAGCGAGTTTA
>NW_018164577.1:124237-125105 GCF_001263595.1 Phalaenopsis equestris
TGTGCGATAAAATGTTCATTTTTTAAAAAAAAAAAAAAAAAAAAAATTGGTTCAAGCAACTGCTCTCGTCAATTGGGTTTCCACTTCAGCTTCCGCCGTTTGAAATTCCAAGAGTTATTTCAGTTTGCGTTATTAAAGCAAAACCAAAGGCCTGTCTTTTCAAGTGCCCTGCCTTACATTTCCGTGGGTTGAAACTGAAATTTGCATTCCAGGCGGGCCCCACCGTCCCGCACTTGCCATTTCAAATTCCAGCTACCAGGCTGGAAGTGCACTCCTGCAGAAAATTGTGTTATGCAAGTTTATATATATATATATATATCTAAATGCATGCGTCCTTTCAAGGATATTATGGTCCTTTCAAGGATATTATGATGACGAATAAATTGTTTCAGAGTTAAATATTTTTGGACGATAAAAATGGTCTCGTCCAAAAATTGGGGGGCAACTGATACGATATCAACAAATTTTCATCATCAGCACGAATCAAGAGGCAATATTTTGAGCAAGAAACATTCAAACTTCGATTACGAGTCATCTGGAACTCCGATTTCAGCAAAATTGTAGTCATACTGATCGGCTCGATGAAACTGACCTAATGATATAAAAGTTAGTCCAATCTGAGTCAAATCAAGCCTGGATCAAGTCATTGAACTACTACTGGAGGATTTCCAGAGGCATTTGAAAAGTCAAAAGGATGTCGAATCTAGCGAGTTTACAGTCAAATCGAGCGTCTTGAAAAGACGAATCCAACGAGCCCAAGATTGCTCAATTCCGACATCGTTAAGGCGCTCAAATGTCCATCAAATGTCATCTGATCAAGGGAAGCTCTCCGGACCGTCCGATCAAAATGGTTCATATTCCTGCATTA
>NW_018164577.1:125529-150572 GCF_001263595.1 Phalaenopsis equestris
TATATATATATATATATATATATATATATATATAATATTATATATGTATGTATGTTTCTATATATTTGCACACACAATCAACGTGATAACATTTTAAATTACGTAATGAGTTTAACCTAAGTTACTAAATTTTAATAAAAGCAAATAACTAAAAATAATTTGTAATCATATTTGAGCACCCATCTTGTGTTCCAAGCTTCTTTTATATCGATAAACATGTGATCCCAAAATTTCTTATTAAGAAAATAATAGCCCAACCAATCATCTATTTTTTATCATCAAAACTAAAGAGACAACATTAAGATTGATACACCATCAACAAATTTTCATCATCTAGCACTGATCTTAAGCCATGAAATGAATCTCGAGATAATTTTTTGAATAAGACTGTTTAAACTTTAATTAAAAGTTATTCAAAACCTCGATTTCAACAAACTCATAGTCAAACCGATCGGTACAATGAGATGCATCTGATGATACCAAAGCTGGTCCAATCTGAGTCAAATCAAGTACAAATCAAGTCAGTAAACTACATTTGAAAGCTTTCAAGGATTAATTGAAAAGCCAAATAGATTTTAAATCTGATAAGCTTATTGTCAAATCGAACATCTCGATAACACGAGTTCAACTATCCCAAGATTATAGCACTTAAATGCCCATCAATCACCATCTGAGCCAGCGAGAGTAGTCTGGATTTCCTTCTTATTTGCAATATTGACTTTATATAAAACCCCACCCTCTCTTAAGAAGAGGACTAAACCATGAGCAAGAGGAAGGCCATATCCTCGAGAAAGTATGGCCTTCTAATGAGGGAAATTCAACCTTTACAGCATAAACCATGACCGAGCCTTTTCCTGCATTTACAACAAGTGGCCGTAAGGCAGTGGCCACATCAGGCAGTGGCCACAAAACTATTTTTCTCCTTTTAGCATACATGATTCCTTTTGCCATACAAAAGCAATATGAATTTACAAATAGAAGTTTTGAAGGGCATAAGAATAGCACAAAAAGGATGTGAGCTAAATTGCAAAAATATTTGGTTTATATTATTAAGTATGTTCAAGCAAGCACTCATCATATTTCTGTATGGTTAGGCATCTAAGGAAAGGCTATAAAAATGGAAAAATTTTGTATCTTCTACATCCTTCTTATAAGAAGGCAGTTGATGACCTTCTATAAGAATTTGGCAAGCACTCCCTACAGACTCACTTAAACATCACTTAAACATATATATATATATATATTCATGCCTAAATTAGAAGCAGTTGCAATCATAGCCAGTCTATCAATTTTCTCACCCATCAAGTGCCTTCTTAGAAGAAGAATGCAGAAAGTTACAAAAATTTTCTACTTTTATAGCTTTTCCTTGGAGGCTGAACCATACAGAAATATCATGAGTGCTTGCTTGATCATACCTGATATAGACCAAATATTTTTGAAGTTCAGCTTACAACCCTTTTGTATTATTCTCATCCCCTTCAATACTTCCATTAAAAATTCATTTTTTTTTTGAAGGGCCAAATGAATCATGCATGCTAAAGGGAGAATGGTTAAGTTATGGGAAATGAAAAGAAAGCGCAACACAGTTTCCTCTTCTTTATTGATTTGGGGCCACTTTGACTGACGGCCACACTTTTTGCCAATGCAGGGATGGGCTGAGTGATGTCTTCTGCTTTATAACTTCAATTTCTCTTATTAAAAGGCCATACTTTTCTTAGAATTTGGTTTTTAATAATTTATTTGCATTTGACGGATGGGAGATAACAAATTTTATAGCACTTTATAAATATTTTTTTTATGCTGAGGAAAGTTAGCTCAAATTAAAAATGTTTTTGTATAAAATAATTCAATTGGCCACACCTTATTCCCTTATATACAAATAGTTTTACATACAGACCACTCAATTCCAATGTGTTTACATATCTAACACCTAAATTCAATTTCTATATATACATTACCTATGCTTGAAAAAGATAGATTTCCCTTTTTCAAAGTCAAAATAATGATATTTTTTATATGATATAAAAATTTTATGGTCAAAATATAAAAAAAAAGGGTTTTAGATATGTAAATACATGATGTAAATATAATGAAATTAAATATAGAATAAACAGTTCTGATTTCCATAAACAAAGCATAGCTTTATACTATAATTGCTAACAAGCAGCTACTCATAACTTCAGTGGAATATTGACAATAATTCACACTAAAAGTGCAGCAAAATAGTGAGACAGCTGCAGGATGATACTTAAAATTTCATCCAATCAAATATGAATGTCTAGAAGTTGTAAATGAGTTGAGTTGAGCTCGAATTACTCTCAGCTTGAGTTTGAGCTTAAACTTGATTACCTTAACCGAGTTTGACTTTGAGCTTAATTCTACGAGTTTGATCCAGCTTCATTATTAAATGATAAAAAATATAAAATATTTTTACACCTTTTCAATAATTTAAAGTTAAACTTAAATTTAAATATATTGTTAGTATATTTTATAATAGTATTTTTTAAACCAACCAGCTCACAAGCTAACAAGTTGAGTTGGGGGTCGCTTGAGATTGGCTGGTTAGCTCATTGAGCTTGATTCACGAGCCACTTATCGAACCGAGCACAAGCCAACTCACGAGCTCGCTTAACTCAATTACACCTCTAGTCGAGATAGTATTAAAGTTAAATATGTTTTAAACTAAATTTAGGACCATTTGAACTCCAATTTTTATAAACTTATAGTCAAATTGAATGTCTTGACACAATGAACCCAATAAAACCAAAAGTGAAGTGATCTAAGCCCAAATATATTCAAACCAAATGCTTAATTTTTTTTTTATTTATAGGATACTGATTCAAGAGTAGAAGATTGTCCAAATTTTGCATGCTTACAATCATATGAGAGTCTCAATGATGGGAATTAAATGGCCCAAAGATTACTCGATTCGAAAGAAATTAAGGCACTTAAACATGAATAAAAACCTATGATAAAAAAGAACAATATGAAATAGTCAATGAAGAGTCTATTTGGAGCAGTTGTTGATTATTTATAATCTGCTGATAAGTAGATTATTCTAATAATCTAATAAAATGCAGATTATCAGAATAAACTGGCTTGTTGTTTGAGACAGCTTATTCCGAATAGTTTATTGGTAGTTATTGATGTATAAATGACATTCCTGCCACTGTCTAGTAAAACTGTTTGAAACATAACTAAAATGAGAACAAAAACATATAGTACAGAAGCATATAGTGCAGAAGCATAAAATCATCATAGATCAGTTCCAAAAGATGACATACAGTTCTCACACTCTCGTGAGTATAAAAAAAATAAAAAAGGATAAAGACAAATACAACCAATAAATTGTGATCCCTGTATAGAAAAGACCAAGCAGGCATAAGCAAATCTCAATTGGAATGAGTCGAGTGGGTCAAAAAAACTTCAAACCGCAATGTCATTGAAAGCAATACAACAAGAATTTGAAAAACTGCCAACCATCCTGTCAACCTGCAGAAATCAGAGCAAGAATTGAAATAACTGCCAACCATCCTTCTTAACATTAGCAACTCATGACAAGAGTTGGATAAAATACCAACCACAATCTCTCCTAGAATTGAAATAACTGTCAACCACAATCTCTCCTACAATTTAAAAAGAACTAAGAATTCTAGAGAATTAAACAGAAAGATCAACCACAAAACATAGGAAACTTAGAAATCAAACTCTTAAACAGAAATTAATAGCAACTCATAAACAGCTCTTAAGGCTTTCCTTGCCTGTATAAGCAGCTCAGAAATTATTCCTTACGCCCAACAAAAATCCTTGCTTTTCGACTTGAAATAAAAAGAAGAAAAGAAAATTCTTGCTCTTCGGTCAAGGAGGAAAAAAGAACCATGTAGCAGCGACGTTCGATCGCCATTTCCAAACAAATCCAGGGAGGGAGAGGGCGTGGGAGATAAAATACCCAGCAAACAGAAATTATCCTCACGCTCAGCAAAAATCGAAACAAAGTCGGGCTCAATATAATGAATGCATTCTCCACACTATCTTCATCTTATAACAGACAGGGCTCGATAAAATACCCAGCAACCAGATCACACCTAGCAAAAATCTAAAAGAATTCTAGAGCAACCAAAAAGAATCATTCGCATTCTTCGACTTAAAATAAAAAGAAGAAGAAAATCCTTGCTCTTAGGTCAAGGAAGAAAAAAAACCATGTAACAACGACATTAGATCACCATTTCCTAACAAATCTAGGGAGGGAGAGGGAGAGGGCGAGGGAGATACACGAGAAAGATACACGAGAAAGAAGCATTAACGGTGAGGGAAAGCATACCTTACGAATCAGAAAGAAAAATCGAAAGAAAGAAGGTTCGATCTCCTCTAGGGTGACGAATCCAGGGAGGGAGAGGGCGAGGGCGAGGGAGATCAGGGGTATCTAGAGCAACGCTTGTCGCTGAACTCGGGACGCGGGTCTTTACTTGCGTCGAAGACCCTTAAGGAATTTCTGGACGCCGAAACGGTGCAACACGAATAATTTGCGCGAATGCATGTTCCAAACAGTGTGGCGGCGTTTTGAAAATGTCTTCGTACCCCAATAAGCTGCCCCAAATGGGCCCGAAGTGTCCTAAAATTTTGGTTAGATTAACAAAAGTATCATTCTAAATTACAAGTAAAGTTTCAACTTCGCATGAGGAAGACATTGACTTAAAATTAGAGTTTGGAGGCTTCGATTCAATCCCAGATTTAGATTTTCAACCAAGAACATCGTAATCAAGCAAAAGTAAGTCTTGAAGGCATGTCCTTAGAGGATCGCATGCATAGAATGGAGAAAAATTAAGCTTGAATTTTTCAACTATTAGAAAGACTGCCTAATAGAGAATCTGTTCATTGCATGATGAAATTCACCATCCACAATATCAACAGCAAAAGGCTTATCAATTTGAGAATGTTAATGTAAAATCTCCTCATCATCAAATTGAAGAGTCTCTTGCACCACAACACAATCTTAAACTTATTAACAATGCTACTTTAGTACATTCTTTTCATCTACTTGATCAACTCACAATTCTCCAAAATCTTTGGACTTTAACTCGGCCTTTCCTCGTGGACATGTCTCGTGATATTACATGAGAGAAACTGCAATGACTCGTTAAAAAGAATTTTCTATGAGAAACAAAAATTAGATTTACTTCCTAACGCGGCTTGTAATATTCTTCACCCCTGACTGAGAAAATTTTGCAATATTCTATTCTAGTGAGATTCAAGATGGCCGTTATAGATCCTTAATACAGGTCCACATTATCATGAATATCTAGCAACCGTTATAGATCCTAAATACAGGCCCACATTATCATGAATATCTAGCAAACTTGGAATGAGCTCTTCGGTCAAATCTTCTACACCAATCGCAAGTCAAGATCATACCTAGTTAAATTCTCTCTTAAAAATTTTCTATAACTTTGAAGAGAGAGTTTCATCGACCAGAGAATCATTAAAGACTCATCCCACCTTTGTAATACTTACCGAAAATAAAAAATAAATGAGAAATTTTAGAATACTTTCAATGAGTTTCTTCTAAAACTCACCAAATTTCATAAATGGATATTGAGTTATTAAGAGAAAATTTTTCTTGAAGATATTTACTCTTAACCATTTGTACTCTTAAAAAGCTATTTGTTCTTATTTTAATAGTATTTATAGAGTGTAAACACAAATTTTTTAATTATGAGACTATCATATCAAAAGTATTTTGAATGAATAATGATCATCTAGCAAGCAGAATAATGATCAAGGAGATGCTACAAATCCCAACGGATAAAACATTAATAACACAAAAAAAATTGAACTTCTTCAGTTTTCTCAACAGCAATATGAATATAAACAAAAGAAAAAAGAGTATGCTTTATTAAACGCATCTTAAGCCAATGTGTTGATAGCCATCCGAGATAAAGCTATTGTTATGTGGCACAATCAACTAAGTGCAAATATTATAAATCATAAATTACATTATCATTTCCACTAAAAATGCTGACATTCCATTAAATCCCATAAGCAATTAAGGAAATATATTAAGACGTCGATCCAACAAGGTTATCTTTGTCACGTTATTCAAAACAGACTCGCTCGGATAGATGCTGAATCTGTTAGAGGCAGAAGTGAAAACGAAGACAGTAGCAAAGTAGCCATTAAATGGTTCGAGAGATTGAAGGTCATTACTTGAGGACCATTATTATCCTTCCAATTTCTATGTATTGCCCTTAAAAAATTAGCATCAAAGAATTCATATGTCGTTCGCTCAATCATATTTAATGATTAAGATTTGAAAAGGATCCATATTCCCCATCAAAGCCCACTTACCATCAATACCAATCACTGCTTCAACCTTTAGAGACCCTAATTGGTAATTAAAGTTTCGATAAGAATCTATTGTATTATATATTCTTTGACTTGGGCCTAATGAGAGAAAAGCACAAAATAGCTACAAGACTGTTATAAGGACCCGCCAATTAACCAATAAGTGTAACATAAATAATCATGCACTATATCATACTTAAAGAATTTTCTCTACAAAAGACTCAATTGATTTAATTTGTGAAGTCAAGTCAAAATCATATATAATGTTATTTTTGGGAGACTTATCGAATCAATAATCTTTGGCGCTATGACTTTTGTACCAGATATGAAGATAAAGTTTTTATTTCAGTATGAGAAGACCAAAAAAGGCACAAATATGTTACCTCACATAAGCTCAATCATGACCATCAACGACTTCGTGCATTAATAATTTTTATTAATGGGATGAAACTACACTTCAAATGGCCTTACATATGAAAGAATCGGTTCACATCTCATTGTTATATGGGCATCTCTCATAATGAAATGAATTGGTCATTTGCTCTCAAAGAAAGAGGGATTAAAGTATGTAAATTTTTATTAAAAAAAAAAGCATTTTTGGTGGAGTCTGCCTGCGATTGATCTTGATGCAATATTACATTTCCTTAAAATAAACTCGAAGTTTAAGGATCATCATTCAAAAAAAGAGAAATTTTGCACCAAACCATCTACAACTAATTGAGCAATAGGTTGGCAAACAAAATTATGGGATGAAAAAATGAATTTTCTTTAATAATGTCAATTAAGTGTTCTACAATTTCTTTTTGAATCATTTGAAAAGTTTCAATCAATTTAGCTTGAGATCAACCCATTTTTTGTGTTAAACATTTGGTGCTAATTTTATCAACTCAACCAATAAAAGCACTTTTACATTTCATTTTCAATCACTTTATGTCAACAAATGTCCCTCCAACATTTCCTTTAAAATTCCTTGGTTTTTCTTTAATTTGGCTTGGCTATATATTATATTAACATTTTCATTTCATCACACTAAACAAGAGTGCTGCCAATCCAAGCTCCCAAAATTGATCCAACTCAATAAGACAAAACCCACCCGATGAAGAAGCAAAGCTAGTCACTGAAAGGCCAAAAACAGTGAAATTTAATAAATTTTGATCTCAACCAAATATAAACCATATTTTATATTCTTTACGTTGTTTCATATAAAATACTATCAATATTACTATCAAACAAGATAAACAAATTGTTCAGTAAATTGTTTCTAATCTCGTAATCATAAAATGATACTGAAATAGTGCTTCCATCATGTAAATAAAGCAAAATTATTGAAAAGCATTGGCAACTGAATAAATAGTTGTACCGGCCCAATCAAGTCAAGTAAACTAATACAATGCTTTAAACGGAAAACTGGTCAGTTTGGGGGGAAAAAAACTCTCCCTAAAGTTTGCTAAGTCACCAAATTTCAGAAACTACAAAGAAACGCTACAGAATTCCAGAAGTAAAGCAAATAAATGGGAGGTCATGCAACTACTTTTATAAGAAAATAATTCATCAGGTTATATGCATTTTATCAATAAAGTAAACATAAATTCATAAATTCAACATTATCTGCCAATTAAATCCCAAACAAAATTTTCACAGGAGTTTTCAAACTAAATGTTGAGGAAAAAGGGGAATCATCTACTTACCAGAAGGATAGTTATTCTATACATCACTCATAACAACAGAAATGATTAAAATTAACCGCAGAATTGGCTCCAAAATTTGTACAGAATTACAAAACCTTCAGGCCAGCATTTCTCCTCAAAGAATTCACCAAACCTAATAACCAAACGAATAAATTGAAGAAATAATCATCAAAGCTATTTCTGTGGGAAATCAGTTCTAGTGATAAAAAAATGTTGCGCATCAACGCTACATATTACTAAACTAATTTACTTGAGCTAAATATTCACCTTGTCTCATGACTAACACATAAATGAAAAAATATTAACAGGAAAGTAGGGTGCCTGTAAAGGAACAAAAAATAGAACACACAAACAAGTAACAGGTCATCTGGAACAATATGGCTTCAGGAAATGGGATGCCAGAGCAAAAAAAGCTTAGAATATAAAATCAAACATAAAGATGAATTGTTTCAATATGCTGATTGAACTTTTTGAAATAATTCAACAACAACAACAACAAACCTTTATCCCACCAAGTGAGGTTGACTACATGAATCCTTTTTCTCCATTGCATCCTATTAAGTGTCATATTTTCATTTAATTCAGTGATTTAAAAAAATCATGTGCTCCGATTATGAAAATCAGATCAAGTTTCATAATTCTAAATGTGAAGATATAATAACTCTAATTGTGCTACCTTTGCACTTCTAAAAAAAATCAAGGGAACAAATTATTTTGTTCCAGAATTAAGATCATCGAAAAGTTTATCATTCGAAGCAATAATGTGTAGCATAGCTTAAATATTTTATACACCAAAGAAAAACACCACTGACCTTTAGAGCTAAACTATCATATATTCAACATCATGTAAGCAATTAGAAGAAGCAGTTACCTGAGTGACATAAGATTTAAAAAAAATGAAGAATGAAAGGTTCTCAATCCCGAAGGCCCAGTTCAAGCTCCAACTCATCATCCTCTTCAAATAATTTCAGCAGCCGAGCATATTGTTCTTCTCTCTTCTTTCTTTGCCAAAGTTTGAATATAAAAACTGAAAGAGCCACAAATGCAGCCAAACCCAAGCATATCAGAAGAACCACACGACCAGAACTCCCGCTTGATTTAGATGATTCATTAGCCCCAACAACTTTGGAAGTTGATGGAGTAACACCAAAACCTACAGTTATTTTCAGCCAAGAAAGCATTCTAAAACCAGAACTGGAAGTTGCAAAACTAAGAAAGCTGAAAACAACTCTGGCAAAAACATTTGAGTATAGAAAAAATACCAACTAATAAATTGAAGAAGTTCAAGCATTAAAACTTCTAAAATGATGAAGGAAGATCTACAAACATACCACTTAATTCCTATATAATTACATATCTAACACCTAGACTTCAATTTTTACATATATGCCACCTGATGCAGAGCAACCTTCAATTCAGAACTGTTCAGGAGAACACCTTATCCTTTATATTCTCTTGCTTTTATTTTCCTTGAGCATTTATAATAAGTTGTTAATTACGTTGTTAGTTACAGCCATTTTAACTTTCACATGGGTTGGTCCACTCATCCTGCCGGCTATATGTATGGGTTGGAGAAGCATTGGATATTTTCTGGAAAAAGGGTTTTCTGAGTAATACAATTTGTTCCTATGTTTTCAGCTTCTTGTCAGGTGAATACTAGAGTTGCATCCTTTTGGTGTCAGAGCTCGTGATCGATAAAGAGAAGAATATGGCAGGTGACGACGATCAGCGTTGGGATGAGTTATGTAAAGCTGAAACAGTTCTAGATCACAAATTCGACGATCTTTCCACAAGATTTCAGTTGTTTGTAACTGAAATGAAAAGAAAACTGTGCAATCTCATAAATGGTAGCTTCATACATCCAGCAACCTTACCAGTAGAACCAGCAAACCTCAATGGACATGAAGGAACCACTGAGATAAAACTAAATCAATGACATCCCCCACACAATTTTCGACAACTTAATTCTTATTTTCATGATCTAGGAGATGACTCCATTCACCATCGACGAACAATCCCATGTGATTCAAATTCTGAGGAACCAGTTCCTATACAACGCCAACATCATAATCATCATTCATTCCATCGCACGCCTGTACAATTCAAAATGAAAATCGATATACCTATTTTTAATGGTCATTTGCACATTGAGAATTATGTGGATTGGGAACAAAGTGTAGAAACATTCTTCGAATATATGAAAATTGCACCAGATAAACAGATGAAATATGTGGCTTGTAAGCCAAAAGGAGGTGCAGGAGCATGGTCGATCCAAATAAACTAGCATCACCATGGAGAAGGAAAAGGCAATGTGCGCAGTTGACGTCGAATGCAACAACTACTTCGCGGCCACCTCCTTCCTACTGATTTCGAGCAAATGTTATATCTCCAATACCAAATATATAAGCAAGGAACACGAACTGTTAGTTCTTATACTGAAAAATTATGCAGGTTGAGTGCACGTAATAACCTGAATGAATCCAATCAACAATTGGTTGCTCGTTACGTTGGGGGTTTGAAGGATAACATCCAGGAATGGCCGCAGATGAATGTGATTTGGACAGTATTGCAAGTTGTTAATTATGCACTAAAGGATGAAATACAACCGAGTAGAAAGCCAATTCAGACAATATCGATGCACGAATATGGCTAGTAATACACCATTGGAACTACATAAGATACCTTCTAATGCTGCCAAGGGTATCCAATCTCAACCACCAACTACTATACCTGCAATAAATCCTCCAACGGGAAAACAACCAATAAATACAGATAATAGCTATGTCAAACTAGGACCATCAAAATGCTTTAGATGTTTTCAACCTGGTCATAGATCCAATGAATGTCTGAATCGAAGGCAATTTCAATTGTTAGATGCCGACAATGAAAATGAAAAAACTTCTATCATCCAAGAATCTGAATCAATGAAGGAACTTTCGGCTGATGAGGGAGAATTTCTTTCGTGCATCCTTGAAAAGGAATTGCTGGCTCCTAAACAACCTATTAATGCTCAACGCCATGTGATCTTCAAAACTCGTTGTACTATCAAAGGCAAAGTATGTGACATTATTGATAATGGATGTACTAAAACATAACTTCAGGAAATGGAGTTAAAGCATTACAATTAAAGACCATCAAACATCTCAATCCTTAAAAATTAGTTAGATTCATAAAGGTGTTGATGTATCAATTACCAACCCTTGCAAAGTAACTTTTTTAATCGGAAAAAACTGTGTGATGTCCTTGAGATGGAAGCCTAATAATTGGCTAGCCGGCAATTTGATATGGGGGCAACTATGACTGTAAGGCAAACGCGTAATACTTTTGACTGGAAAGGCAGAAAATTTTAGTTGCTTCCTACAGTTCCTACTCTTAAATGTCCTATAACAAATTACGTTGGGTACTTGGCAATATCTGGAAATCAGATTAGTATTCATTTCAAGAAGGAGAAAGTGCCTATTTACAAGTTTGGCCAATAAACCATATAGTTCACAGCAAATATTGCATGCAGTTTTGATAAAACTGCTCTTACAATATCAAGATACATTGCCAAAGGACCTTCTAAATCAGCTCCAGCCGCTTCGTTCCATCCAACACAAGATTGAGTTTATTCTAGCATCAACACTCCGTCATGTATGCATTACAAAATTAATCCCAAAAAAGCAAAACATCTTATAGGAAAAAATTGACGAATTACTTAACAAGCAATTCATAAGGCCATATGTTAGCCCATGTGTTGTTCCTGCACTGATCGTTCCAAAGAAAGACGAGAGTTAGCGCCTATGTATTGAAAGCTCTGCCATTAACAAGATTACAATGAAATTGTTTCCCTATGCCTCGGCTAGAAGATCTTCAAGATAAACTCTCAGGTGCTAAACTATTCTCAAACATAGACTTCGCAATGGTTATCACCAAATTTGTATTTGGCCCGGAGATGAGTGGAAGACGTATTTTAAAACACAAGAAAGTTTATACGAGTGACATATGCAGCTCATGAATGAGGTATTAAAACTTTTTTTACATAAATTGTGTGTTGTTTACTTTGACAATATTTTGATTTGTAGTACTTCCTTAAGAGCATCTTAATCATCTCCAATTATTCTTCTCAACTTTAAGACAGCACCAACTCTACCTTAATTCTCCCAAGTTCGAATTCACAACCACTGCAGACCACTTCTTAGGCTTTCTCATTAGCCAAGATGGTATAAAAATAGATGATTGCAAGATTCAAGCAATCCAATCATGGCCAATCCCAACATCCCTTACAGACATTTGAAGTTTCCATGGGCTCGTAAATTTTTATCGCTGACTTATATTGACTTTCAACATATTGGCCGCTCCAATAACAAATTGTTTGAAGAAACATTAGTTTCATTGGGGTCAGGAAGAATAGCAAAGCTTTGAAATACTTAAAGAGAAACTCAGCATAACACCTATGTTGGCCTTTGCCAATTTTGAGAAGACGTTTCAAGTAGAAATAGACGCGTCTGTTATTGGGATTGGAGCTGTTTTCTCCCAAGAGGGAAAACTAATTGAATTTTTCAGTAAAAAATTAAACGCTTCTTGTCAACGTTGGTCCACATATGAACAAAAGCATTATGCGGTTATACGAGCTCTCAAACAATGGGAACATTACCTTCTATATCAGGAATTTGTTTCTCTCAGCAACCACCACTCGCTTCAATTTTTTAATTACTAGAAACACATGAAACATATGCACATTTGTTGGGTCGCATTCTTCCAGCGCTTTTCTTTTGTTCTCAAACACAAACTTGAAAAGTGCAATCAAGTTGTTGATATGTTAAGTCAAAGGACTTGCTTATTATCTACATTCCAAACAGAAATTATTGTGTTTGAATCATTAGCCAAGCAATATGTTGAAGATTCTGATTTTGCACAGATTTGGGCTACATGCTTAAACCATATGAATATTATTAATTTCTCTATTCATCATGGATTTTTATTTAAGGATAATCAACTGTGTATTCCAAATTCTTCCCGAAGGACCAAACTCATTCATGATATGCATGAACGTAGATTAGCAACTCGTATAGGCACAGATAAAACTCTAACTTTACTCCAATCCATATTATGCTAGCCTAAGCTACGAAGAGATGTTTATCAATATATTGAACAGCTATATCTGTCAAACTTTTAAAGGTAATGCTCAAAATATAGGATTGTACACTCCTTTATTAGTACCAGAGACCATATGGAAAAACATTATCATTGATTTTAGTTTGCGTCTTCCAAAAACTAAAAAATTTCTTGACTCTATAATGGTTGTAGTGGACATATTTTCCAAAATGTCTCATTTTATCACAGGTAAAAAAAAACTTCAGATGCAGTTGATTTGGCTCATTTGTTTTTTCCAAACCTCCATTTGATACTTTTTACACCAGTCCCCCTAATCCTATCGTGAATATTATAACTGTTCCATATGCTCCTAAAAAAATGCCACAAATACAGTCACCAACTGTGATTCTCTCCTTCAGGAAGTCCAACAGAAATTAGCGGACAACAATTAGCTATATAAAGACCAAGCTGTTTCACACAAACAGGAAAAAAATTTTGAAGCAGGTGGCCTTATTTTTGGTAAGACTTCGGAATGAACGTTTCCCAAGAAAAACTACTAAAAAATTACAACCACGGAAACTAGGACCATTCCCAATTGAACGGTGCATCAACGACGATGCATTTATTATGTCTCTTCCACCATATCTAAATATCTCAGCCACTTTTAATGTTTCTGACATTAATCAGTATCACCCACTTGACGACAACAATGTCATTTCGAGCAAACTCGACTCGAGTTCTCTGGACAACAACAATGTCATTTATGTATGTATGTATGTATGTCTGTGTTAGAGAAGATTGTTGGAGAAGATTAGTAAGTATCAGAAATTTTCTGGAAAAAAGGTTATACGAGCGATAAAATTTGCTCCTCTGTTTTAGCTTCCCATCAGGTGAATATCAGAGCTGAGTCAACTTAATGCCTATATATTTACATATCTAACACCTAGACTTCAATTGTTACATATATGCAACTTATGCATGAAAATGTGAAGTTAAAATAGTGGTATTTTTTTATGTGATATGAAAGATTTGGGTGGCATAAATGTATAAAGTAAACTTTAGATGTTAGATATGTAACTACGCAGGAATTGGGAGGTATGTATGTAAATGAACCAATAAAAAAATAGAGGAAGAAAAGTGGAAGTTTCATGGCCATTCAACATGAATCCCAAAATCAGACTCTAAAAGCCATGCAAGTCCACTCGCCGACCTTTTGGCTTCCAGATCAATGAAACGGTGAAATGATGTTAATAGGGCACAAATATTTTCCCAATTCTACTCTTGCTTGTGATGTTATAATGCATGATTTTTCTAGTTGCTGCGCATCCAATGATTAAAGAACCAACAATGCAACCCATAAATCTAAGAATTTTTGTGAAGTATCTTTAAAACTAAATCCTTATTATTATACAATCACAACTATGGGAGATTTTCCTATAACTTGGTAAATGGGAATCAGTATAATCTCTGTTCTTTTAGAAAAATTTATTAGAATTCAGAGTGCAGTTTATTGACTGATTAATCACTGTAGCAAGCTTTCAAGCCACTAATCTGTTCATATGCTACTTAAGCATGCTACCGCAAGCTACTTTCCATTCAACAAATTTGGAGCATAGCTAGGCTAAATTTTGGCCTATAAAGACCTATCCAATGAGTTTCTCTCTAGGGAACAAAGTAATTATGTTGAAGTTATCATGGGGGATTTAGATTAAGGCTGCTATCACGACTCATAATATCCAATTGAAGCAATTTAAATGGCGTTTCAGGAAAGATGCAGCAATTACATAATCGAAGAGCCATCAAATTTGCTAATTTTCCTTTTTAAACCATCAACATCACTTGTGACGTCAGGATAAATATTTATAATAGACTATTTTTCATGGAAAATAAAAATAAAAATTACAGCATGAGAAAAAACAATTACATTTTTAACCTTGTTGCTAGAAAACATATTAGAAGTTTCAGCAGTCTCAACAAAGGAAGTCCATGAGATCCCTGGATAGTATCCAAGGGTAGAAAATTCATTTGCACAGTCCAGGATGTTTTGGGGTGTATAGCATTAAGAAATTTATTGTGTTTAAATTTAATTTCAGCTCAGGGGTGTAATGTTGTATACATTTTTCTTTCTTTTGATGTACCTAAGGCTTTTTTTAACTAGAATAGTATATACATGTGTTGACAGGTATCTATCATCTTGAATCCAAAAGTAGAGAATCAAGTGAATCTATTAACATCACCGCGCGCCTGCCACTCAAGATTAAATTATCGTTGCTTTGAATAGCAATCTAGCCAATGGTATACTCAGAATTTATGGATAGGGGTGACGACTATTTAAGTGTTAAGCTTCAACTCGTAAAAATTAAAAAATAAAACTTATAAAATTTATTAGTAAATTAAAAAATAGTTGATATTAAAATATCACTAGGTATTTAAGTTTAAAGGGAAAACTTTCATGGTATTATATGATATTAAAGATTATAATAAAAAATTACGGGTGATGAGCACCTCCCCCAGCCACTCCTTGGTTCCACCGCTAAATGTAGTAGAACCTCACCCATCCAATTCAAAATCCATACAAATCTTCTCCATCAATAGTAACATAGATAAAATTGTTCAGACAATTAAGCCATCATCAGCAATGTCAATCATTAGGAAGTAGCATTAAGAATCAAGAGTAAGGGCTATGAGAAGAAGGAAAAAAACACTTCTTGATTCCTTTTCTATTAGTTCGTCCCATTTTCAAGGTGAGATAAGGGTTAAAAAAGGAGATGTTGTGAAAATTACTAAGAAATAGAAGGGAGGAGGGACTAGTCACCAATGCAAAGGAAGAAATGGAGTTAAACAAAGTCTCCTAAACCTTGATATCAATTGAATAAAGAATGCTGACAGAAACAAAAAACCTACCACTGGAATTGGGAATAACAAACAACATCGAGGGTGTTGCACAACCTATGGATCACTTTGAAGAGATTAAAGCACCACATCTTCAGTGGGAAGAGAATAATTTTCTTTTTCAAGGAAGCAAAAGCTTTAGACAGTTAACATTTTAAATGCTGAAACAACATGCTCATAAAGGAAATGAAAGATTAAGATTCTGCATAGATTTATACAAACATGTACTAAAACAAATATCAAAAAAAGCAAAATAATGCAAGTACATCAAGCCTGATAATCAAAGCCTCAACATATCCTTTCTAGATCTTTCAAACTATATCTGCGTATGCACTAAAACTTCTAAACACCAAGATTATATATAAGAATCATTCAAACTATATGTGTGTACAAATCAAATGGCATGCCATAACACAATCTCGTTTCAATGTGTCGAGGTTCCACTATGCAACGAATTAACAGTAATCGACTTTGAAGTAAAATTCTTTGAAGTAAAATTCCAAGGATCCTAATAAAACTTAACTCCTGAAAACTAAATACAATCATGAAGGAGAAAATAACCTAGTTTTTTTTCCAAATCCAAACAAAACCGAGGTCCAAAATCCAAGAAACCATGTCAAAATAGCAATCATCAGTCATATTACATCATGCGGTACTGATATCTGAATTCCCAACATCAAACTTTAGTAGAGAAAATTTGGATCTATGGAAGCTAATCCGCACCTGGAATTAGCTGCAGAGCAAACAAAGTGAGGAGGACGAGATGTCTCCAGCTCAGCCCACGTACGTCTCCGCTGCACATCTCTCTGCACCCTTCGGCGCTCTCCTCTGTTAGCCCGGCCCCCTCTCCCATAGATCCAACGCGTCCACAAGTCGGCTCCGGCAGCTTATAATAATTTTAGGATATTTATTTAATTGCACGCCACTCAATTATAAATATTACATATTCCACATCTAAATATTTATTTTTACATGTTTGACACCTAAAATATGTAATTTCAATAAATTTTCTAATATTTGAAATTTTCATTTTGATTCAAAAATGCAATAAATAAAATGAGCTATATATTTCATATGTAAAATTATTATTTAGTTCTTGAAGCTGCATAACAATGATTTTATAGAATATGTTAACTCAAAAAATGATATAAATTTATCATGTATTCAACTCTCTATTGATGGCATCCATGAGCCACCTATTTAGCATTCATATAATGATTTATTATTTAATACTTTTAATAAAATAAATATACTATTAATAAAATTTTCTCATTTGTTATGGCTCATATTTTACGGTCTCATTGTTTATATTTTTAAATGAAATATATAACATTCACACACATTATCTTGATAATTCTCTTTATTGCTTGTGATAATTCAAAATTGATAGCAATATTATCTTTCATTAGATGGAGCTTAAAATTAGCTTAAATATTTGGATCGATTTTAATAATATGCGCTCATTTACTATTTATTTATATTTTATGCAATCACTTGTAGCAATTTATAATATATCAGCTATTAAAGAAATTAGTGTGATCATAAATGACTCATAATATGAATCTCATGATATATGAAATGTCAATTTAAAAGCAATCTCTTAGCTTAATTAACATCGTATGATATGCTTCTCATTTTTCTAATGCTCTTTGTGTATTATTTTTAGTTGATCATGGCATTTATTTAAGATGCTAATAATATTAATCGAATTTAAAATGAATTCAAAATAAAAGTCTATGTTTATAGTCGATTGAGGGAGAGGGATATATAACATGCAAATGGAGCTTGGTTCCTTCTTCATTCCTGGTAGGGTATGATAATGGTGGTTGGCTTTTTATTTTGCCTGTTTTTAGATCTTTTACTTTGGTATAACTATTCTTTGTTGGTTTCTTGGCTTGGAGTTGTTGTTTGCCTAGAGATTTATGCTTCTTTAGAAAATAATAATGTTCCATTGGATAGTGTCACTGTTCCATTGAAGTATCTTCTTCTGTTTTTATCATTGTGCTCTTACTCATCTTGGTTTTTGCTCCATGGCTTCTCTGGTACTGCTATATTGATTTTTAGATAGAAAACCTTCCTATCTAGATGCTCTGGAAAGCATTAAGGCTAATGAAGCTTTTAGACCTGAAACAGTAAGCTTCCTTGAAACTTCTATGAACAATTTGAGCTTGAATCTTTTTTGACTTTCCTCAAAGAAAGCTGTGAGCTAAAATAGCAAACCTGCTTTATACTTTTCTGAAATTAATAATTAAATCCTTACTAACGCCTTGAAGCTCACTTTTGTTGGCAAGTTCACCTAATCGTACCCAAAAATGGAGATTGTCAGGAAATACTTCTCTAGCCTCAAATTGGAGGGAGAATGGAATGTAGGGTTGATTGATGGAAGGTGTATTATGATAAAGCTAGAAAGAGAAACATATTACACTAAAATTGTCTCCAAAAAAAACATTTCACCACTGATGAAACCAATTGTTCATGTTTGGCTCAGATTCCCAGAATGGAGTTACATTACTTCAATATGGAGGTTTGTACTCTCTTGGAGCTAGCTATGACAAACCTATGAATGTGGACATTTCTATTTATAATTTGACAAGGCCTTCTATGGCTAGAGTGCATGCCTAAAGGTACATCTCCCTCCCTTTCCCTGATTATGTATGGTTGGGCAACTCTAACTCTAGTCTAGAAAAGAGAATGCTGCTAAGGTTTCTGGCTCTGTGGATAGCATACCACCTACTTATCCTCCTGTTGATAATTTGGTGGTTTCTAAAGCTAATGCTTACACTGCTGAGAAGGATAATGATAATATTGGGAACTTGGTTAGTGCTACTCAGGAGCCTAGGGGGACTGATTTTGTCCTTCAAGGTGTTAGTGCTCAATTTGTAGTCATTAATCCATCTAAGAAGTATGTGCATATTGTATTAAATTTCAAAGTTACCAAAGAAAGCAAATTTGGTGCCCCTCAAAAAAAAGAAAAGATTTTTAGATGAAACAAATGATTCTAACCATTATATTGTTGGACCTTCTTTCCTCCTAGTTAATGCTGCTGTCTAGGACCCATTCGTGAATAATTTTATAGATAATGAGAATAATATTGATACATTTACTGATGTTGAGAAGTTGCAATCTGATGATATATTTCAAGCAAGGGTTGCACTTGAAGAGAAATAGCTCATTCAAAAATCCATGTAAAAATGGATTAAGGGCTCTAGAGAACTAAAACATCCTAATCCTTGGGCTTGAATTTCGCAAATGCTCTATAGTGACAAATCTACTACTAAGCACCCTTCCAACTCTCTTAAGACCACTAGAGGATCCACAAAACATGATTTTAATGACATTTAAACTTATGATTTGGAATATTAGGGGCATTGCTAAATCCAATGCTTCCCAAAACTTGGAGAACCTCATATGATTTTATAAAACCTGATGGGATATTATTAAGCTTGATCAGATTTCTGTTGTTCATGCCTTTTTTATGACTCGGACATACACAAAACATTTCAAGCTCTTTACTACAGCCTTGATTCCCAAGACTTCTTTCTATACTCATTAGTTTGATTTTAGACCATTAATTCTTTCTACTGTGGTCTCTGAAGTAATCAGTAAAATTTTGGTGGCTAGAATTCAACCTCATCTTAGTGAGATTATCCGACCATACCAATCTGTTTTCATTAAAATAAGGAATAATGTTAACAACACCCTCATTACACAAGAGCGACCTTTGGACCTTGACAAACCTTGTAAGGGTGGTAATCTGATCCTTAAAATGGATGTCAAAAAAACATATAATACTATCCCTTAGAGCTTTATTATCAGGGTGCTTCTGGCCATGGGTTTCAATAATGAATTATTCTCTCTAATCAACCTTCTTCTAGATAATATCTTGTATTTCATCATCATTAATGGTAGCAAATATGGTTACTTTAGGGCAAATAGAAGCATAAGACAAGGTAACCCCCTCTCTCCAACTTTCTTCATATTAGCTTTTGATTTATCTTTCTAGATGTTTGTGGGATCTCTTCTCCAAGCACCCTCAATTGTTTTTTAGCAGTAAAGGGAACCCTTGAATTCATAATTTGGCCCATGTTGATGATCTCATTATTTTTGTAAGGGTCAGTTAAAATTTCATCAGGAAGGTGTGTAAGTAGTTCCAACACTTTGAACAGGTCTCTAAGATGGCTTTTAATAAGACTACATGTGATTTTTATGTTGGAAAAAAAGTTTCTCAAAGTCAGAAAAACTGGATTGCTAAATTTACTAGCTTTTCTAAATGTCATTTTCGTATGTCTCATCTTGGAGTAAAAATTTACAATTGAAAGAAGAAATGTTGTCTCTTTGAAAATATTCTGAAGAAAATTAAGGCCGATCTGATCACTTGGGAAAACAACTTCTTATCAAATGGGGGAAAAAGTCACCCTTCGCAAAAGCATTCTCACAATAATTCCTCCCTATACTATGTAGATATCTTAGGGACTATTTAGGATCAATTATTGTTTTTTTGTTTTTTGTTTTTGAAAACATAAAATAGAAAATATAAATATAAACAATGTTTGTTTATCTGTTTTTTATTTTATTTAAATTATCTTATTTTTAGGTGGCCACTTCTGTTTTTTTTTTTTAAATACTAAAAATAAAAACTTGTTTTTACTTTTTTTTTTTTAATACCCGCCACCAATACATCCGTTGAGCCGCTGGCCCCCGCCAAGCCGCCGATCGCCATCTGCCCGCCGTCAACCCTCGCTCGTTGCTACTCGCCCCTACCAGTTTTCGCCTGCCCGTCACCGCCTCCCACCAGTCTCTGGTCCCCACCTTCTGCATTCGGCCGCTAACCCTAGCCCGCAGCCCGCAGCAGTTGCCGCCGCCCGCCGCTTGCGGCTAGCCTTTGCCCGCCTCTACCTGATTAATTGCCCGTAGGTAATGCTTCGTGCTGTATAAATCAAGGAAGTCATCTTATACGTCATGGGCCACATGGCTTAATACTGGAGCGCAGTTGAACCCAACCGTTTTATAAAATGTACAAATTTTTCTTCTAAAAAAAAATACAATAAAAAATATTTTTATTTTTATTTTAAAAATATATAAAATCAAACACGTTTTTTAAAGACAAAAAACAGTAAACAAAATAACAATAAAACATGCTAAAATGAAAACAAAACTATAAAACACAAATTGATCGCAAACAGGCCCTAAGATGCCAAAAAAAAAGCCATTATTCTGAGATTGGAGAGATTGTTTAATAATTTTTTTTTGGAATGACCAATCATCCACAATCCATTGGGTAAGATGGAAGAAGTTACGTAAGCTAATGAATGAATGGGGACTTGGCTTTTAGATCTTCACAGGATTCCATTAAGATCACTTTAGATCAAATTCTGGGCTGGTAATTCCTTGTAGGTTGCTGTGATGAAGAAGAAATATTGTGACAACACTCATGCTCTGGCAAAATATTTTCGAATGTTTGAACAGCTTATTCAAGATTCATTGAATTCAAATGAAGAAGGCATCATAAATCGTGTGATAGAGAATAATTTCTTCAATGATTTGCAACACACGCAATTTAGCATTTAGCAAGTTCATTACTAATATCATAAATTTGTTTTTTGATATCTCGAATGACATGATTTTTTTTTTTTTTTTTTTTTTTTTAATTTATTTTTATGAATTCATAGATTCATGATTAGACTAATGGACCTGAGCACCCAAGTGCATCGTGAATATTTAACAAATTTATGATGTTAATAACTACATGTTTCATGCTAGATCCTGGTCAAAAGGAAAAGACTTATAATTCTGATATTTGTGCTAAAAGCAAATGAAAAATCAGTTGACGAAATAGATTATTGTGAAATTCTCGAAGATGTTGTTGCATTACTATATCCTGATTTTAGCTTCAATGCAACTGATTTTTTTTTTAAATTTTCGTGTTTGGTTTCCACATTAATTACCATTGCGATATTTGTTTAATAGCTACTTGAATTAATAAACTTTGATGTGTGAAAATTGTAGTATTAGGTCGGTGGGTGTGGAAATTGTAGTGATGAAGAAGGATATTTGTTCTATTTATAATTCTACTGATTTTTTTATGACTTACCATCCAATTTTTTATGGTTTACAGCATAGTTTTCAGCATAGTTATTGTTAAATCAGATAGCCGGTAATTGTTGGTTAATATAGCGACGATGAACCAAATGTACTTTGACGGGCTATCGAATAAGCGACGACTCTTTGCGACAGACAATAAACCGACAAAAAAAAAAAGACAATTTTTCATTCTTTGCTCATGTTTACCGACGAGTTTGATCGTTAGTAATTATTGAAGACTTTGCTAAACGTGTTCGACGAACATTCTCTTTCCAATCACCGACGATGATTGTTCGTCAGTACTCTTACCAACGGAAACCGATGGCTTAGCAGTGATCTGAATTTAAGCGTACAATGAAGATTTTGTTTTGTTGGGAAAACCGTCAAAACACAAAAGTCATCGAGTTAAAAAATTACCGACAAGCGATTTAGCTATGTCCCATAAGCAATAGTTAAGCCGACGGAAACACATTAACCAACAATTTGGTTTTTAGATATTATCTGAGTGCCAACAGCTTGTGGCCTTCAAAAATAGGCCGATTTCTTTAGTGTGTGTGGGTGGGCACACACACCTGTACATCAATTTATTAGAGGGAAAAAATAGAATATTGACTTTTAGAGAAATGATACATAAAGAAGTGAAAGCTCTGACTTAAAAACTAGAAACAAAGAATTATACATATCATGCTATAGGATCATGATGATTTGATGTTGTCTAATAACAAAATTTATATTTTTTATTTCCAACAAAAAAAAAAAAGTATTTTGTCTCCCATCGTTCTTGACTTCTTGAGAAAGATGGTATAATTAGATAGTTAATGTAAGCTCAAATTAATCAATCAACAATGTGGGAATGAATTAGGTCCAAGAGGCTATGTATGGCAAATCAACATGAACATCTATCACTTGGAATTCACTGATACATTCATAGGCTTCCAAAAGCTTTACAGTTAACAAGTCACTTAACACGCAAAAAAATTTATTGCCTGTATGTCTTGCAAAATTCAACAACTACTCATCAATATATATTGGTTTCGTCCTTCGTAATAATGTTCTCTCTTTAGTTTTGATGATAGCAAACATATTATTGTTGGGGCTAATTTTTTCTTATGAAAAAATATTAAGATCAGGTGATTATCGGTATTAAAGAAGCTTGGAGCTTGAGCTAATTTTATATAATTATTTTTATTAACATTTAATATAGTAATTTAAACTCATTAAGTAATTTAAAACTGATTATAAAATGTTTGGCAGGATATCATATTAACTATAGTTTTTATTTAATTATTATTTAATTTATATTTTGAATCCATTCCCATTTCATATTTATCAGTCTAACCATTAATGCTGTAGTCACTAAAATTCCTCTAAAATTATATATATTGTTAGTACACATTAATTTTAAAGTTGTTTCATAATTTATAAAATACTTTTTTCTCAGGCCAAAATTATCATATACAATCAAAATTATAAATTTGTGACATTATTATTTTGAATCAATAAGTAAATTAAACTATCTATTACTTGTTTCTTTTCCAGAAATTACTGTTTATCCGAAAATCAATTTTTACACATTAATTTTTAAAATGACTAAAATCAATTATATATATATTTATAGACACGCACACATATTCTTATAATTTTATTAGCATAAAAAAAAAATTAATCCCAATTCAGTTTTTGTGAATTCCAACAGCATCGATGATAAATCAGATTGCGTAGAATTTTAATTATATCTAATGTCATTTAAATAATTTGTTGTGTTTCTTTCTTTTTTCTTTTTTTTTCTCTTACACGTAATTTACTAATTTAAATATAAAACAATTTATATTGAATAAAATTGTTTTAATACATGTTATAAATTCTCATTTACACCTGTTAACGACTTTATGATTTGAATTACTTCAAATATTATTTAATTTAAGAATATATGCATCTTTATTTTCTTTTCAATTCAAATACATTTCTGTTGAGTGTGGAGCCCAGTTATAATATATATATTATATATATATATATATATATATATATGCCTTTGTTTGCCATTTCTGTAACTACTCCCGCCACCATTAAAAAAAAGGAACTGCTCTCGCTTCTACTCGATTACAAGAAAACCAGCCAAGAGAATTGGTTTATTCGCACTCTCTCCTTCCCTATCGTTCCCCGCTCCTCTCGTTTTCTTTATTCTTCTCTTACAATCAAATTTACAAAGCTCTTCTCTTCTACCGTCTCCAACAGTCCCCCTTCTGCTTCTCCTTCTATCGCAACAAGCCACAGAACGTTCCTGACTATTCCGTTCGTCTCCACCGTCCTACGCTTCGTCCTCGCCTGTTCGAAAGGAAAGCAAGATTCGGCTCTCCCTCATTCTTCTTCTGTTCTGCGTTGGTTTGCTGGTGAAGGGAGTATCGCAAAGCACGGGAAGAAGACTTATGGGCTAAAGGATACGAATCAGTAGAATCGCAAGCTGTGCTCTTCGGTGTATCTCGGTGTAGAGAAAAGAATATAGAGTGAGAAAGTGAGAGACTTTCTCCTGCAATTATTATTGTGTTCAAACGGTGTAAATTCCTCAATTAGTAAAATCCTCTGACACTCCGTGGATGTAGGCAATTTGTCGAACCACGTAAATCTGTGTGTTTTTTGTGTGAATTTTCTCGTGCTATTTTATTCGCTTCGTAGTCGATCGTTATAAATTTCAAAGTTAACATAACAACTGGTATCAGAGCCAATGGCTACAGACGAAGTGAAGATTTCAGGGATCGAGAAATTTGATGGCACAGATTTTGGTTATTGGAGGATGCAGATAGAGGACTACCTCTATGGGAAGAAACTCCATCTTCCATTATTGGGGAAAAGACCTGAAAGAATGGATGAGACTGAATGAAATCTGTTGGATTGACAGGTCCAGGGGGTTATTCGACTCACCCTATCGAGGTCCGTTGCACACAACGTCGTCAAGGAGAGGACGAC
>NW_018164577.1:151094-151811 GCF_001263595.1 Phalaenopsis equestris
CAGGAGCAAGTCAAGGCCTGGTAAACAAGTAACTTGCTGGAATTGTGGCAAAACTGGCCACATAAGGAGGAACTGCAGGAATCTTAAGAAGAAGGAGATTGACAGTGCGAATGTGGTAACTGAAGAATCACATGATGCACTACTGCTGGTTGTTCATAGTCCTGTTTATGACTAGATATTGGATTCAGGAGCTTCGTTCCATACAACTTTCCATCGGGAATTGATGTGGAATTATGTTGCAGGTGACTTTGGAAAAGTATATCTGACAGATGGAGAAGCTCTGAATGTGGTAGGAATGGGAGATATTGACATTGTATTTCCAAATAAAAACAAGTGGACTCTGCAAAAGGTCAGACACATTCCTGAACTGAAGAAGAACCTCATTTATGTTGGACAGCTTGATGAATGTGGACATTCAGTAGTTTTCTCAGATAGTACCTGGAAGGTTACTAAAGGAGTGGTATTGGCTCGGGGTAAGAAAATAGGTACATTGTATATGACTATTGGTTTAATTAACAGTATTGATACTACTGTTGCAGAGAGCACAACAGAGTTGTGGCATTGCAGCTTTGGCCACATGAGTCAAAGAGGTATGAAGAAACTTTTGTACAAAGGCAAGCTACCAGAACTGAAGTCAGTTGATTTCAGTATGTGCGAGAGTTGCATTATGGGGAAGCAGGGGAAGGTCAGTTTCTTGAAAGGTGGCAGAACGCCAAA
>NW_018164577.1:151874-154589 GCF_001263595.1 Phalaenopsis equestris
TGAAGGCTCTCATTACTATGTCACATTCATTGATGATCATAGCAGAAAGGTACGGGTTTATTTATTGAAGCATAAATCTGAAGTATTTAGTGTGTTCAAGACTTAAAAGACAATGGTTGAGACAGATATAAGCTTAAAGCTGAAATGTCTGAGGTCTGATAATGGTGGTGAGTACATTGATGGTGGGTTCAAGGAGTACTGTGCAGCTCAGAGAATCAGAATGGAGAAGACCACTCCAGGAACACCACAACAAAATGGTGTTATAGAGCGCATGAACATGACCATTAATGAACGGGCTAGAAGCATGAGATTGCACGCCGAACTACCACCTACTTTCTGGGCAGAAGCGGTTAGTACTGTAGTTTATTTGATCAATAGGGGACCATTTGTTCCATTAAATTGTGAATTACCTGAAGAAGTCTGGAGTGTGAAAGAGGTAAAACTTTCTCACCTTAAAACTTTTGGTTATTGTTCTTATACTTTTTTGGATGTCTTTCTTATCGAAGTAAACCTGAGGCTAAGTCAAAGAAGTGTTATTTCATTTGGTATGGAGACGAGGCATATGAGTATCTTTTCTGGGATGATCAAGGTCGAAAGATCATAAGGTGCAGGAACGTGATTTTCAATGAGAATATTATGTACAAGTACAAGTCCAGTATAGTTTCTGAAACAGTACTGCAGAAATCTGAGTTGGTAAGATTTGATGATTTACGAGAGGTCACATTGCAGGGCAGAGATGCAGGTGACGAGGAGAGTGGGTCTGGGGTACCCATTCCTATTGTTCCACAGTCAGTTTCAGAGCAGTCTACCCCTACAGTTGTAGTTCACAGGTCAAAGAGGGATAGGCGTTCTCCACGACGTTATTCTTTAACTTTGAATTACATTCTGCTGACAGATGATGGAGAACCTCAACGCTATGAAGAAATCTTGCAAGATGAAAATTTGAGCAAGTGAGAGCTAGCTATGAAGGAGAAGATGAATTCTCTGCTAGAAAATCAGACTTGGGAGTTGACAGAACTTCCATCTAAGAAGGAAATACACAAGTGGGTGTACCAGGTGAAAACTAAGCATGATGACAGTAAGAGGTACAATGCTAAACTTGTTGTAAAAGACTTTCAGCAGAGTCATGATATTGATTATTCTGAGATTTTCTCTCTTGTGGTGAAACTTACAACCATTAGAATGGTACTGTCTATAGTGGCTACTGATGATCTATTCCTGGAACAGTTAGATGTGAAGACAGCTTTTCTTCATGGGGATCTTGAAGAAGACATCTACATGCACCAACCTGAAGGGTTCGTGGTATATGGAAAGGAAGAGTTAGTTTGTAGATTGAAGAAGAGCTTGTATGGCCTGAAGCAAGCTCCTAGACAGGTGCAGGGTACAGAAGACGTCAGGCAGATCACTGTTATTATGTTAGGTATTTTGACAATTCTTATATCATCCTATTGTTGCATGTGGATGATATGTTTATTGCAGGGACTAATATTGATGAGATCAATAATATGAAGGAGCAGATGTCAAAACACTTTGCAATGAAGGATTTGGGAGCGCCAAAGCAAATCCTTGGTATGAGAATTGTCAAAGATAGAGTCAGAGGTATGTTAAGACTCTCTCAGGCTGAGTATGTGAAAAATGTACTTAGCAGGTTCAACATGGATAAGGCCAAATCAGTTTGCACACCCTTGGGAAGTCACTTCAGACTCAATAAGAATCAGTCACCCAAGTCAGAAGAGGAACAAGACCACATGAGTAAGGTTTCTTATGCTTCAGCTATTGGTTCACTTATGTATTATATGGTTTGCATCAGACTGGATTCTGCCCATGCAGTGTGAGTTGTTAGCAGATACATGAGTAATCCAGGAAAGGAACATTGGGAAGCAGTGAAGTGGATCTTGAGGTACCTAAGAGACTCTTCAGAAACTTGCTTGTGTTTCTCAGGAAAGAGTTCAGAGATACATTATTATGTTGATGCTGATCTAAATCTGCAGAAGACAGTTTCGTTGTCTACTACAAAAGCTGAGTACATAGCAGTATCAGAGGCTGCAAAAGAGATGATATGGCTATAGGGCTTCTTGAAAGAATTAGGCAAGAAGAATCAAATGGGCGTACTCTACAGTGACAGTCAAAGCGCTATATTCCTTGTTGTCAGGCAGATCACTGTTGCTATGTCAGGTATTTTTACAATTTTTTTATCATCCTGTTGTTGTATGTAGATGATATGCTTATTGCAGGGGCCAATATTTATGAGATCAATAATCTGAAGAAGCAGATGTCAGAGCATTTTGCAATGAAGGATTTGGGAGCAGCAAAACAAATCCTTGGCATGAGGATTGTCAGAGATCTAGTCAAAGACATGTTGAAACTTTCACAGGCTGAATATGTGAAAAAGGTGCTTAGCAGGTTTAATATGAACAGTGCCAAGCCAGTTGGCACACCTTTAGGCAGTCACTTCAGACTCAGCAAAAATCAGTCACCCAAGACAGAGGAGGAACAAGACTACATGAGTAAGGTTCCTTACGCTTCAGCTATTGGTTCACTTATGTATGTTATGGTCTGTACCAGACCGGATATTGCCCATGCAGTGGGAGTTGTGAGCAGATACATGAGTAATCCAGGGAAGGAACATTGGGAAGCTGTGAAGTGGATTTTGAGATACCTAAAAGGCTCTTCAGAAACCTGTTTGTGTTTCTCAGGAAAGAGCCTAGAGGTACA
>NW_018164577.1:155536-202625 GCF_001263595.1 Phalaenopsis equestris
AAAGCAAGATTCGGCTCTCCCTCATTCTTCTTCTGTTCTGCGTTGGTTTGCTGGTGAAGGAAGTATCGCAAAGCACGGGGAAGAAGACTTACGGGCTGAAGGATACAAATCAGTAGAATCGCAAGGTGTGCTCTTCGGTGTATCTCGGTGTAGAGAAAATAAGATAGAGAGAGAAAGTGAGAGACTTTCTCCTGCAATTATTATTGTGTTCAAACGGTGTAAATTCCTTAATTAGTAAAATCCTCTGCAACTCCGTGGATGTTGGCAATTTGCCGAACCACGCAAATCTGTGTTTTTGGTGTGAATTTTCTCGTGCTATTTTATTCGCTTCGTAATCGATCGTTATAAATTTCAAAATTAACATAACAAATTCCTTAAATTCATTCCCTCTTTCACACATTTTCTTTCAATTGCAAATATATATTTTCATTTTTCATACATGTAATATAGTAAAACATTATTTGGTGATTTAATATTCTATTCCTTTCCTTATCCGATTCAAAGCGGCCAAATTAATTTCAATTGCCTAAATGTGAATATTTGCACTTGTTTTCTATTTCAAATTTGCTACATTAAATACCCAGAAATAAGATATTAATTTATTAATTTGTTTCCACGATTTAGGATGCGTTTGGGAGAGCTTATTTACAGAGGTGGTGTTTTCAAAACGTCACCTTCAGTTTAGAAATCTCATTTCAAGAGCTTTTTAGAGAACTTCATTTTTATTTTTCTATTAGACGCTCCTAATCCGCGATCCACATTCCATATGTTCGAAAGACACGACTTGCCCCCTCGTCGCTCTCGTTTCTCCTCTACCCTAGTTTCACACATCGCTCTCGTCGCTCCTCTCTTCTCCCTCACCGAACGAGCACAAGTAAATAGTGATTTTTTTTTTCTTCTCCCGCACTGTGCTGCCGCTCCTCTGCGTCGCTCTCGTCGCTCTTCTCTTTTCCCTCACCGATCGAGCACAAGTAAACAACAATTTTTTTTCTCTCCCACAGTGTGATGCCATTCCTCTGCTCTTGTTTCGTTTCCATAGCACATGCTTTGATTTTCAAGAAATGCGAACAAGTTTCTTGGTTTTCAGTTGATGGATCAGTTTTAACACAATTCTTACACCTAAATTTATATACCTTACACCTATATTTTATATGAAAATGTCGTGGAAGTTGCCTGGCTGGCTGGCTCCCGCATCACCAATGGCTTTATAACAGTAAATATCAAACTTTGGATGCTAGAAATGTAAACACATAAGAATTTTGTGGTTTCTATGTAAATATTCCATATAATGTGATGACATGAATATTTTTTTAAGTGTTATTACACTAATGCACGATTGCATTAAGAAGTTTAGTAAATTTGTAAAAAGATCTGCAAATCAGCTGTTTACAAAATGCACAAACCAAACAGCTACAGCTTATCCAATACAGGGGCAGATTTGTCATTTTTCCAGAATCAGTTGTTCTCTAAATACACAAACCAAACAGACAGACAGTTTATCCGGATCAGCTGCTTATCACCAGATTATCAGAATAAGCAGCTTATCGGGATAAGCTGCAGCTGCCCGAAACAAACCCTCAGGCATGCAATTAAATGAAATTTAATACATTATTATTTAATCCATTTGTTATTCAAGGGCAATGAGCTTTTGATTTAATTAAATTGTGTTGCTTATAATATTTTATAAAATAACATTTTTTTTCATGCATGAAATCAATTCATATTCAATTGAGATTTGGTTTATTTTAGCAAAGTATTTAAATATTTCATTTCTATTTTAGAACAAATGATATCTATAAATAATAATAGTCTATGGGGAGGAGTTTAGAATTAAGAATATGATGGAAAAAGAGTTCTAAGATGAGGTGGGACTTATTTAGAGGAGAAAATAATTTTATTAATTCTTACACAGCTCCTTGTACACGTACTGTTTATTCACAACAAATATCAAATTCCAAAACTCAATTGTCTCAATATATGAAATTAATATATTTTTATAAAACTAAATAAAAAACACCACTAAAATAGTTAGCATGAAACAAAAGGTGTGTTTTCTCACAAATTTATAAAGTAAGTTTATTGTTATTCATATGTCCTTGAGCCAGAAGAGGGATTACTTGGTTCCTGGATTAGAACACCTCCTCAATGATTACATCCTTCTATTCTCTTCTTCAAGGGTCAACGCCTTATCTTCGTAAGCCAGAAATATTTCTTTATTTTGGTCAAGGTTAGCTCGTGTATGCTCCAACTTTTCACGAGCATCCATCAATTCTCCATTTTTCTGGAAGAAAAGACTCACCATGTAGAATAATTCTTCCCAGCATTTTTAGAACTCGTGCAGCAATGACAATATCTCAATATTATCAGAGCAATTCAACTTCTTACACTTGCCAATGATGTGCTTGATCTCCAGAAATTTGGTCTTCAATACTCATGAAAAGTTGAAACAGACACGAGCTAGCCTTGACCAAAATAAAGAAATATTGCAAGCTTAAGAAGATAGGGTTTTGACACATGAAGAATGGAATAGAAGGCTGAGGTCATTGAGGAGATGTTCTAATCTCGTAACTGAGTGATCCCCCTTCTGACTCAAGAACATATAAATAGCAATAAATTTACTTTATATATACGGATCAAAGAATTTGATTATGATTGATAGATTGTAAATATGTGAGAAAACATGCCTTCTATTTCATGCTAACTATTATAGTTGTACTTTTTTGATAGTTGTATAAGAAATATATTCAATTCTTATATTGAGACTATTGAGTTGTGAAATTTGATATTTGTTGTGAATAAATAGTATGTATACATGATGCTGTGTAAGAATTAATAAAAGGACATAACAAGTTGATGTTTGTTGTGGATTGACATGCTAAATTACTTGGTTCCGTCTTTGATTTACCTATGCATGCTTAGATCAACAATTGGGTTTTGATGTGTAAATAAACTTTAGCACATTCTTCTGCTCTAGAAGATGTACGTCCAAAACAGCTAAATATTGGAGTTTATTCAAATTCATTTTTTAATATCTCCATCCATTCTTATTATTCGTTTTTACTTTTTATTTTCAAAATATAATTGTTTAATGTATTTTTTTTTTGTTTATTTTATATTTCATTTTCAAAAATAGCCATCATATTTATGTCAAGTAAAATATATAAATAAAATCAAATCAAAATCAAAATTAAAAGTAATATTAAATGATCCCTAAATTAAAAATTAATGACCAGAACTTGTTTTTGAATTTGAATATAAAAATTTGTACCAACTTCATCATGGGACATTGGCCTACGATACCAATTAATTTATGAAAATACATTTCAAATTAACCTGTATTTATATGCATTGGGAAATGAGAACTTTTGTGGCGTCATCATTTAGCTTAACTTCACATTTTTTAGATATTAATTACTTTGGCATGTTTTTCAACAACTATTCGCATTGCGCGGCATGTCTCTACCATTTGATGATGAACTGACTATTTCTTCGAGGGTATTGAAGATCAAGCTTTCAGAGATCAAGCACATAATTGAGGAGTACAAGAAGTTGAATAACTCCAATGCGATAGTTGTTGTCTTTAAGACGTCATTTAGTGAAATCTTTGAATTACTTATCCTTCATGATGATTTTTTTCTCACATGAACACCAAAGATTGATAGATGCTCATTGGGTTGAACCATTGAAGAGGAGAATATAAGGTTGCAATCCCTTAGAAAATATTCTAATCAAGGAGCTCAATGATCCCTCTTATGGCTCGAAGGCTGATCCGCCCCAGCGATTATCATAATAATGTAAGTCCTGGTAATGACACCAGAAACTTGATCTGCTCCCCAACAAATTAATTGAGTTCTTAAAACTAGGTATTATTACTCAGTGAGGTTTCTCTCGCAAATATAATATCATTTCAATAATATAGGGCTCTATTGAGTCCGGATTGTCAATCCGACAGGGAAGGAGGTAACGAGTCATTTAGGCGAAGTTCTAGTCTACTGTGCTAAGGTTTTAGTTTCGAATGTAAATTCAATGGTTTTTCTAACAATTACTCCTACACTACAGCACTATGTCTAAAACTAAACCTAACTATATCAATTGGTTTGGTTAATGTCAAGACATAAAAACTATCTTTCTCTTGTGAATGCATAAGTGGATTGTATGATCGAATACCAATAATTGCTAATGTGACTAGTGACAAACAGAAGCATATATCTTGTTTACCCTCTTCCGAGTGCTTAAAGAAGTTTGATTTAACTTGGTAAGTTTTTATGTCTGTCATCCTATAAACCCTCAAGTTATGCCCATCAAAACCTACCAAGGGTGCCCTGATCATTCTTTGTAAAGTCCAATAGGCTTTGGTGTTACTCATAATTGGACAAAAGGTTCATTCTTTAAGATATGACTTACTTGATGCATAACATGGTAAGACATATTTTGGATGTTAAAGACATAAAGAAGATTTTTTTTATTATTATATCTTCAACACTATGATGGATGTTAAGAACATAACTAAGAATAACTTGAAAACTGAACTAGATATGAATGAGATTTGCAGAATAAAGGAGTTGGAGATCTAAGAAACAAATGATGGAAAGAATATAAAGCCTAAAGCAAAAAAATTTCTTACTTTGGTGCTACTGAGAACAATTTGTGAGTGGCTCTAATCATTAAAATTTTAGAGCGGATCTATTTCAAATTTGAGTCATTGTGTTGATGTGGAAGTAAGAAAGATATTTGGAATGAAATTCTCAACTATCATATATTTCTTATAAAACTTGATGTCAAAAGCATTTAGCTGCTTTCCTAGCAGAATATTAACTCCATTTATTGAAATATGCGTGTTATTCGAGGAACTATGTGCAACTAGATAAAATCTCAATGTCGAACAACAATTAGAAGCAATATTCCAGTAATATAATGTAAACTTGTAAAAATATCCCTCATATTTTTTTTGATTTCATGGAGTATCTGCCAGTAAATTTACCACAGGAGGCCTTTATTGTCGAACATGTACAATATCACTGAATGTATACATTTAAGAGGTAAGAACCCATGCAATAGATAGTTACTCCATTTTTTTTTTTTTTTTTTTTTTTTTTTTTTGTATTTGTCTTGCATGTAAAGATTTTAGACTTTTCAAAATATCAATTTCAAAACAAAATATCAATTTTATTTCCAAAATATATAATTTTTATCATTCCATTATATATTTTACAAATTAGGCATTTCACGTTAGTCACACCGTCAGACTAAATTTACCAACAATCCATGATAGTAAGAGCAACTCTTTATCAAATGTTAGTGAATAGTGGCATCGATATTGCACCCTCACGAGGTTATCGGGCTTACAAGATACAAAACTATTCTACCATCAGACATACTTAGATGCATTTCTCATCATCGTCCGTATCCCCGTTACATTCCGCCTTTTAGCCTCATTTGATGATCCATATATCGCCGCATTGTTAATACTTCCATTTGAACTGAACACCTTCACAGTTGCTATTATAGTAAGTATGTAAGAAGGCTAAAGAGATTTGCATTCATGCTACTCGTCTCTTACGACATTTATGTATACTCTTTATAAAAGGAACAAAGGTGAACATAAGATTTGTAAAAGCAAGCTTCCTCCGGCGTCCCAACTCTCGCCGCCGGCCTTCCCCAGATGTCGACGCTCCCTCCGGCGTCCCTCTCTCCAGCCGTTTGACATGCCTTCGCCGAAGCCACCTGCGCCCGAATCTACCTCGTCGGCCTGCGAAGCCGCCGGAGAGCCTCACCGGCCTCCTACTGCCGCCGTAGGCCGGCCGCCTCTCCCTCTTCCTTTTCTTCTTCTTCTCTTCTTTTCTTGGCTGTACGCAGATCCACCGGCCCCTCCTCCAACTCTGACGCCGAGATTCTGCCATTCGTCGGTCCTCTTCCTCGCCGGCGTCATATCTATGCCGGAGGAAATCAGCGAGTAAAACGTCGGATTTTGGGCTGTCCTCCGCATTTCTTTCGCTCCCGGTGCGCACCGCCGACAAGTTAACTCCTCCGCCTTGCCATCCTACTTTCCCGGCGACCGGATACTTTGCTGGAGCATTTCGATGTCGCCGGACAACGAGCGTTCTCGCTGTTCGAGGAGGTGCAATGGTCTTCCACCTCGAGGGAAAGGCCTTCGTCGGTGCTCCTTCTCGCCGGCATCCTCGTGAGTTTCACTCTTTCGCCGGCATGAAACAACCCCTCTCGAAGATACATTTTGGTCGTATTGTCATATACTGTGATATTTACCAAATGTACTTCACATACCTCACAAACTCCTATGTTTTTTATTGTCTTGTACACGTTTTGCGAGGCACACTGGAGCATGGATCAGACGCCAACGAGCTTGGAGCAAGCAAAGAAAACACGTCTGCAACCGTCACGGTGGTGAAATTTTCTAACTCTTAGCTGACCCTGAGTTGTAACGGTGTCTAGGCGTGTGGATTCGATCACCCACACAGGGTGCGTACACCGGCGTGAGCTGGCGCGTCGATGTACCTATGTGATTGATCGTCAATTTCCTAGAGCGAGCCTTTAGGTTATGATTTTTTTCCTACGTGACCAAACACTCTCCGTAGAGCCGAGTGTCTCCCATTTTATTTCCATTTTTAGTTTTCGTGTTAATTACTGTTGTTGTGTTAGTTCAATAACTGCTTGGATTACCGTGATGTATGAAAATCGTAGTTTTAGGATGGTAGGTGTGGAAATTGTAGTGATGAAGAATGATTTTTTTTTTAAAATTTTACAGAATTTTTACGGTTTACATCCGGATTTCGATGGTTTACAACACAATTGTTGTTAAATCTGACAGGCGTTAATCATTGACTAATATAGCAACGGTAAACCGATGATATTGTGATGGGCTATCAAATAAGTGACACCACTTTGTGATAGCCAATAAATCCATAAAAAAAGACAAATTTCTATTTTTTGCTGAAGTTTACCGACGAGTTTGATCGTTTATAATTAGTGATAGCTTTGCTACATGTGTTTGACCGACACCCACTTTCCAATCACCGACGGTTATTGTTCGTCTGTACTCTTACCTACGAAATCCGATGACTTACCAACGATTTGGCTTTAAGCATGCGATGACAATTTTGTTTTGTTGGAAAACCGTCGAAACACAAAAGTCGTGGAGAAAACCGTTGGATAGAAAAAAATAGAATATTGAGTTTGAGAGAAAAGATACATAAAGATTTGAAAGCTTGGACTTAAAAACTAGAAACAAAGAATTATACTTATCATGCTATAGGATCGTGATGACTTGATGTTTTCTAATAACAAAATTTGTATTCTTTTTTCCCAAAAAAGAAATGTACTCGTTATTCTCACATCGTTCTTGACTTCTTGAGAAATATGGTATAATCAGGTAATTAATGTAAGCTCATATTAATCAATCAATAATGTGGGACTGATTTAGGTCCAAGAGGCTATGTATGACAAATCAACATGAATATCTATCACTTGAAATTCACTGATAAATTCATAGTCTACCAAAAGCTTTATAGCTAGCAAGCCGCCTAACACAAAAAAAACATAAATTGATCTTGTCCTTCGTAACGAAATAGTGCTGCCTCTATAGTTTTGATGATTGCAAGCATATTATTGGTGGGGCTAATATTTCCATATGAAGAAATTTTTGGGATGAAGTGATTATCATAATTAACGAAGCTTGGAGCTTGGTTTGCATCTACGCACATTTTTAGTTGTATTATAAGTTAATTTTAGATAATTATTTTTATTAACATTTAGTAATTTAATTTAAACTCATTAAGTAATTTAAAACTTATTATAAAATGTTTGGCAGGATATCATATTAACTATAGTTTTTATCTAATTTATATTTTAAATCCATATCCATTTCATATTTATCAATCTGACCTTTAATGTTTGATGGATGGGAGATATCAAATTTTATAGCATTTTATAAATATTTTTTACGCTTATGAAAATTAGCTCTTTTTTTTTTTTTTTTTTGGTATAAAATAATTCAACTAGACAGACCTTATCTCTAAGAAGTTTTACATACAGAACAATCAATTCCAATGTATTTACATAACTAATACCTAAATTTCAATTTATATATATGCATTATCTATACTTGATAAAGATAGATTTCCCTTTTTCAAAGTTAGAATAATGATTTTTTTTAGATGATATAAACAGTTTGAGCGGCATAAATATAAAAAAAAGGTTTTAGTTATGTAAATACATAAGGATTGGTTGGTACGCATGTAAATATAAATATATAATGAAATATAATAGTTTTTTTAATACTTCAAAAATAAGTTAATTGAAAGGAAACAAAAAATTTGATGATATCGTCGAGTTCAGAGTCAGTGGGGGCAAAGCTGGAATAGAAACTTCCAGAGACTTTACCCAACAAAAATAGTGCACTAATGTGCGAAGGGGATACTCACTCGCTTTTCCCTCACTAAGACTTAGTCGTCAACGGCCTCAGTGAGGCTTGCATAAAACTCCCGAACTACTAAAATTATTGCTACAACAGTAGAGTAGCAAAAGGCTTCCCAGAGGCGAGAAACAATCATGCTCTCCACCTGACCCTCAAGACTAATGAAACCCCGTTCGACAATAAGCTTCTTTGACACAAGGAATTCATTATATCCCTCCTAATGAATTTCTTCCTAAGCTTTGTAGAGAATGACATTATATCGCTTTGTGATTTTTAAAATGACTAAAATCAATTATATATATATACATATAATAAAATTGTTTTAATACAGGTTATAAATTCTCATTTAAACCTTTTAACAAAATATATGCATTCTCATTTTCTTTTCAATTACAAATACATTTCCTTAAATTTATTCTAACGTATACGCATATTGGCAAATGTTTTTAATGCAATATGTATATATATATTTCGTTTTTCTTATTGTTCTCCATCAGCCAAATGTAAGCTCGCCAATAGTTCTGCCCGTCGCTTTCTTCCAGCTTATCTTTGCTTCTGCTGCTCCGCAAGAACCCGCTGAATAAATTGGGAGGCTCAACAAGAATAAATAATTTGCGCCATACAATCGATAGCTTTAACATATACTTTAACAAGTGGCTTTAACATATACTTTAACAAGTTCCGCAGGCACGTCTTAAATCCATGGCTTCCTTTAAAAGCAGAGAACAGTTATCACACCTGACAGGCATGCAGTTCCAGTTCCAGCATTCCTTATCTTCCTTCTTCTTCTTCCCAGCTAGGGTTAAAGCTGCTGCACTCTTCTCATTTGGTAAGCCATCACCTCCTCTCTCTCTCTCTCTAGCTTATATATATATAGCTAATTTGTGTTCCAAATCTTACAACTTAAATGAATATATACTTGATTTAATATATATATACATATATATATATATAAATATATATATATATATATAAACACACGGTGCCGCTACCTGAAATATGCGAAATCAAATTTAATATTAAATCGTGAAAGAAGGTATGAAATTTAATTGTTATTCTACTGTATTCATTTTAGTGAGTCCAATCGTACTTTTTTTTTATTAAAATGTAGTTCAATATAATTTAGTTGAAATCACTTATTTTTTGATAGTAAATAAATCATAAGAATATATATTCTGTTTGCAACGATATGAGTTTCTTTTTTTACGAAATTAAAAGTAACAACATTTTATTTGTTGCTTTAATTTTTAACTCATTACTAAATATGTCAATTATTTATAGAAATAAGGCTTCTAAGACAAAGATCAAATTAATTATACTTGTAATTAAATCCTTATGTGTAATTCATTTAACAAATTTCAAATCTAAATCACATCCAACAAAGGTGACTAGTGCTAATATTAAACTTTTTTATAAAATTGAAATAAAATTTAAAAATAGTTTCATGTGTTGTATCAATTTATTTCAAAATTAAGAAATTATTCTTTTGAAAATTAAGTTGGCTATTGTACACCATTATTATACAACCATAACACTTGTATAATTTTTATAAAACATTGTAAAAATTTTAGAGCACAAGAAGTTTAAATGAAAACTATGCATAATATCATAACCTTTTAATTCTCATATCAGAGGAGCACAATATATAATTCCTTTGTGAGACAAAACACAATACATCCATACGTACCACACCACTATACCATGTTTTGATGTTTTATTGTTTGAACAACATGGAATTATTGTTGTTTTGTTTAATTCCAAAATTTTATTTTATTTTTAGCACATTTTTCTTCCACTTTTACGTCCTAAGCAGAATTTTAAATAATACATTTTAACATGATCTAGGTTTTATGATATAAAATTTACCCATGAGTTTAAATCATTAACATTGATAGCTAAATTCATCGGTATTTCATTATTATTGACATTTTGTTGACTTTCCATGTTTAAGTTCATCACTTGGTGTCTATCACTATCATTAAAAAACCACATATTCTTTCTTTCTCTTTGGTATTCTGAAAATAAATATTTATTTATTTTTTTGGTATATTCAGCACAATGTCAACAGTGGAGAGAACCAAGAGCACAAGTTCTAGCTGTTCAAACTCTGTTGTGGAGATTAATTCTCAAGTAAGCAATTTGGATAGATGTAGACTAAGCTTATTTACCATTCACAATAATGAGTTTAGCATGTTGATTTACTATGTACTTTGTAAGTTTTGCTCCAGATTTTCACAGTTTATTTACTCCATCAAATTCGAATAACTTTTGTTCTTCTAATGAAGGTATAGGAGAAAGGACTTGATTTCTTGTAAGGGAAATTTACATGTGCACCACACAATGCTTATGAATTTACATATATAACACCTATAGTTTGATATTTACATTTATACCACCTTAGTGCTATAAACTTATGCATAAAAAAGGTGCATTTGACATTAAAGATTGAGTGAGTGTTATGAGTTTAAATACTAAAGTTTTGGTATTGATGTGTAAATACATAAGAATTGTGTGGTATTTATGTAAATGTCCCTTCTTTTAAGGAAAATTGACAGAATTGATATCCCTTTTGGGTGGCTTATTTCTGTGGAGGAACATAGGAAAACCTATGATTTCAAATATCATTTAATTACAATATTTATCACTAACTGCTAGATCCTAAATCATTTACATGATTTACTTCATTTACACTTTAGCAGCTGAACATTAACTAATAATTACCTGATGAACTTCCATGGCAAAAGTAACCATTAAATCATAATAATGAGCAATTAATGTTGTTTTTTAAGTACCGAGTAAGCTTGGTTTATAAGGTTTATTTGCTCATCTTCTCCAATTAATGACTTCAATGCAGCAATACTATCAGGAGGAAGCAGCAAAGTTGCGTCATCAGATGCAGGTTTTGCAAAATGCAAATAGGCAAGCTCTCATAGAACAATAATTCTATTTTATAAGAAAGAACTGAAAGTAATTAACTTTTTTTGAAACTCTGCAACCTGGCTATATATTGTTTCAAAGTAATTGCAAAGTTTGTTTGAATATGCTAATCATTTTGCCCACCACATTGTTAGAGTTATTAGAATTTCTTGGTTTTCATATTCATATTATCATCTGTATTTCATAATTATCAGTAATCTGTAGTACTTACTATTATAATAATTGAGGACTAAAACTACAACTTTTTCCTTCTAACACGATGTATTTTTCAGACACCTAATCGGTGAGGGTTTGGCTTCCCTATCCATAAGAGAACTCAAGCAACTAGAGAGGAGACTTGAACGATCCTTCACAAGAACTAGGTCAAAGAAGGTAAGACATTTTGAATTTTTTGGCTTAATCCATTTCGTCGAGAATTAAGTAATAGCTCTCCAGTTAACTCTATTATTAGAGAGAGGATGTAAATAATTTTTTTTCACAGAATTTATTAATCTTGTGGTCTTTTCTTTCTTAAGCATGAGATGTTATTTGTGAAAATTTAGTTCATGCAGAAGATGTTGTTTGTGGAAAAATCTTCGTTCATATTAGGTATTTAGTGTTCAACATTTTTCATCTTCCTTCGTTTTAACTTGAATTTCGGGTTTAAAGAAAGAAGCTCTACATATTGAAAATATTTTTCTTAGAGCCAAGGTAACAGCAAAAATGTCTCTCTTCATTCATTACTCTTAGAGAATTCTCAATACATTACCACCAAGATTTTCAAGCTAAGCTCTTAGAAATACTTATCAGGAAAAAATGTTCAAGCAAAGCAATGATTAGTGGAGAATATCATACAACTATTGTGTCTATAAGTGTGGTGTCATATAAATACGTAAGTCTGGTGCCCAATTTTTTCTCCATTCTTTTTTGGGCTTGCTTCCATCGCTTCACAGCAACACCTTTGATCTTAATTCCATCGCTTCAGGACACTTTGATGAGAGAAGGAGGAGATGTTTTTAACTCAATTGTAGTTCCCTTGAAAGAAGAAAAAAAATACATTATATTTTTATTTATTAATTACTTGATACATTTTTCAACAACTATTCATATTTGATGTGTACGAGATTGTTGAGCAGGCCATACCTCCACCATTTCAAAAGAAGCTAGCTTTTTACACGAGAGCATTGGAGGCCAAACATCTGGAGATCAAGCAGATCATTGCCGAGTTTGTAAAGTTGAATAACTCCACTATTGATGCGTTATCGTCATTGAGGCAAGAGTACATAAAATGCAGCGAAGAATTATCCTCCATGTTGAGCCTTTACTTTCGGACAGAACGAGAACTGAGGGATACTCGTGAAGGGTTGGAGCAGACACGAGCTAGCCTTGAGCAAACTAAAGAAATATTGCAGGCTTACAAAGATAGGGTGTTGACCCTTGAAGAAGAGAATAAAACACTGCGAATGTTGAGGAGATGTTCTAATCTAGGAACCAAGTAATCCCTCTTTGGCCTCTAGAACATTTGAAAAGCAATAAATTTATGCTATAAATTTGTGAGAAAACATACCTTTGGTTTCAAGTTAACTATTTTAGTAGTGGTTTTTTATTAGTTGTACAAAAATATATATTCAATTCTTATGTTGAGACTATTGGGTTTAGAAATTTGATATTTGTTGTGAATAAATAGCATGTATACAACAATCTATGTAAGAATTAATAAAATGACAAAACAATTTGATGCTTGTTGTGGATTGAGATGATAAATTACTAGGTTCGGACTTGCCGTAAATATGTGGTTTGATCTTTGGTTTACCAATACTTGCATGTATAAACATTTGGGTTTTGATGTGTGTAAATAAACTTTAGCACATTCTTTGCTCTAGATCCCAATTTTTACCTTCTTATTTTTAAACCTAACCCCCCCCCCAACCAAAAAAAAAAAGAAAAAAAGATTGCTACTCTTATTTATAGATATCATTTCTTTTAAAATAGGAATGAAATATTTAAATAATTTGCTAAAATAAACCAAATCTTAATTTAATATGAATTGATTTCATGCATTCAAAAAAGTATTATTCTATAAAATATTATAGGCAACATAATTTATTTAAATCAAAAGTTCATTGCCCTTGGGAATAAAAATAGAAGCATATACTTTTTATGTCCAGTTTGAATAATTAAGAAGAAAATTTAAGACAATTTTTACCCAAAAAATGATAGCTAATAGATTTTGATTATAACTCAATATGATAATGCAATAAATGCCTTTTAATTGCATTTCTAAATCATGGAAACAAATTAATAAATTAATATCTTATTTCTTGGTATATAATGTAGAAATTTGGAAATAGAAATTAAGTGATTATATTCATTTAAGCAATTGAAATTAATTTTGCCGGTTTGAATAGGATAAGGAAAGGAACAAAATATTAAATAACCAAATAATGTTTTACTATATTACATGTATGAAAAATGAAAATATATATAGATAGGAATGAATTTAAGGAAGTGTATTTGCAATTGAAAAGAAAATCACAGTTGTTAAAAAGGAAAAAATGAGAATTTATAACATGTATTAAAACAATTTTGTTCAATATAAATTAAAACATTTGTATTTGTAAGAAAAAAAAGAATGTAAAATCAGCATATTATTTAAATGACATTAGATATGTGTATGCTTGTGTGTCGTGTGTGTGTATATATATATATATATATATATATATATATATTTATATATATACATGTTTCATATAAGATCGTGGTCAAAACAAAAAAGACTTGCAATTTTGATGTTTGTGTTAAAGCAAATGATAAATTAGTTGATGAAATAGATTATTATGAAATTCTCGAAGATGTTCTTGAATTAGTATATCCTGATCCTAGCTTCAATGCGATGGATTTCTTTTTTTTGTGTTTAGTTTATGGGTTAATTACTATTATGATTTTAGTTTAATAACTGTTTGGATTAGTAAACCGTGATATGTGAAAATTGTAGTATTAGGATGGTAGGTGTGGAAATTGTAGTAACGAAGAAGGATATTTTGTGTTTTTTTTTTTTTCTAATTCTATAGATTTATTACTGCTTACCTTTAGATTTTGATGGTTTACAACACAACCATCGTTAAATCTGACGTCCCGTAATCATTGGTTAATGTTGAGAATTTTAGGGCAAAGAATCGCAAGAATCGACATAAATCAAGAAGAAAACACAGAGATTTAATGAGGTTCGACAATTTTCTTACGTCATCATTGACCTCATTTTTGGTTGAGGTCTAATCTTTCTCTTTAGTAGCCTACGGTCTAGCCGTAGGACTTTCCTATTGACTATTCTTAGATAACTAGAAAAGACACTCTCACCATTAGAAATTCTAAACTCTTCTTTACTCAACTTGAAGTTCCACATATTGGTTCTAACTTCTAGCACTTAGTATGTGGGGTCATTATGGGGGAGCTCAAGGAGAGTTCCTATAGGGATATTTGACCTTAGGGTTGACCTTGGGTGTTGGGCTAGAGCTAAGACACTCACTTCACTCACAATCACTCACTACCCTAAACCCAAAATTTATTGACTTTGATCCCTTGATACTTTTGGGATACTCATGTAGATGATCCCCAAAACCTACTAGCCATAGGCTGGGGTTTAGCTAAGACCAGTACATAGAGGACCCAAATGGGATTTTCATTGCTCCATGGCTTACTTTTGGTGGTTTGTTCCTAAACTACCCCAAATTACCCAAGTACCATTGAAACCCTAAATTTGGCCAAAATTCCCAAATTTATCCAAAATACCCAAAATTTTTCAAAAATCATTTCAAACCTTTTGAAAACACCCAAATTATCCAAAATCACCCAGAATTGCCAAATTACCAAAATACCTCTCCTTAGCCCAAAATTCAAAAAATTCCAAAAAATCCCAAAAATTCTCAAATATTTCAAATATTCTAAATTTCATTTTTCTCAACTACCACATGATCTAATTTGGACAATTTGACCATCGTTGATTAAATGCCCCAAATTGCCTTTAAAGGCCCAAATTTCCCCAAATTCAATTCAAATGTCCATCAATTTGATCTCAATCTCCTCAAATCTCAATCCCAAACTCAAATTAATTCTCAATGTGACCAAAATAAGCCAAATCCAAGCTCAATTGGCCATGATTTGAGCCCCATTTTGATGTAGGGTCAAAACCCCAATTTTGGGCACATGACCTAATCTCACCAAATTGAATCCATAGCCCCTTCAATTGGCCATGGTTTATGTTGAAAACTCTTTATAACATTCGTACACATCAAAATTAACCATCAATTGGCCTTGGTGAAGTCTCAATTTCATTTAGTTTCAACCTAGGTCAAAAGCCTCAAATTTTGCCCCAAATTGGCTATGCCTCTAAATTTCACCAAATTGATTGCCTTAGCTCCAAAATCTCCATTCCTTCATAAAAAATCTTTATAACATCTCTCTTGATCATTTGGACCATTCGATTGAGCCAAATTTCAAGCCTAGCCCAGTCTAGACCCAAGTTTAGCCCAACATGCCCAAATTGACCAAATCTCCAAAATCCTTCAAATTGACCCTCCAATTGAACTCAAAACCCTTTTCATCCTTCACTAAAAATGTTCATTACAATCATCTACATCAAGTGCATCAATCAAGTGGGCTTAAGGGCATGGCTAGCCTAACCCAAACCCAAGTTTGGGTCATTTGCACCTACTTGGACCCATGCATTAAATGTTGCCTAGCCACCCCAAAGTCACAAAATTAATGACTCTACAGCCATTAGTTGGACCCTAGCCATCAAGATAAACCTCACAAAACCACCTAAGCTAAGCCATGGACCAAAGGTCCCCTAAATCAAGGGATTTTGATTCCATATTTGCTATTCCATATTTGCTTAAACCATATTTGCTTAAACCTTGGATATTTTTGCCGAAACTAAACCTCAACTCATTTAATTGTTGTGGCATATTCCCTTGGGTTCCCTGAGCTCCTAACCACCTTCCCCTGCCTTGGCCGGCCGGCCGGCCTAGTCACAGGAGAAGCCAAAATCGAGGGCCACCCCCTCTCAAACTTCATCCAATTCAAACTTAGAGGCCACCTCACCCAATTGAGATGTTGGAGCCTCTCTGCCCTCCACCTAAGCATCACATTGCACCCAAACATTGGCCATCACAGCCAACCCTCAGCCATTTTTATAAAAGCTCACCTCCACGACCATGGAGGTCCACAGCTCACCTCCACGACCATGGAGGGAGTGCTGAAATTTTCTCAGAGAGAGCTTCCCAAATCACTCACAGAGCTTCTTTGAGACCTCCTTAGTGAAATTCAACCATCTTCCCCCACTGATCCTCATTGTGGAAGCTCAATTTTGAGCTCAAACTTCTGTCTTAAACCAGGACAGAGCTCAATCCACCTCCACAGTCCACCAAACTTAAATTACTTGTACCCACACCTTCACAACACTGAAAGAAGAAAAAGCCCCATCAAATCCCCCTTCCACAGAGCCTTTATTATAGACTTTGATCAACACCTGAAATCGAGCTTGGTCGAATTCATACCTAGACCTTACACCACAAAAAGAGGCTCAATCCCTAGCTTCCTTGGACTCCAACAAACGTGCCAAGCATCTCTGATTGAAGCTTCCCTTCTCAGATCAAAGGTATTGAGCTCCTCCTCATCCCGAGCCTCTTTTGATTCTCCATTTGCTTGGGCTTAATTACATGGGCAATTATAATATGACATTTTAGAAATAAAATAATTCCTCTAGTCTAGACGAGCATTTTAAATAAAATTCATTCAATTTGGTTGAGAAATGAGGGAGATGTCAAGCCTGAAATGAGGGAGATGGAAGATGGACGGTTCTCGGGTTAGGCCATTGGGGACGATGACGAAGCTCCGTTTGAACAAGTGTGTATCGGATGAACGGTCAAGATGAAGCCGGACAGCGCTTCTTTACATGAACCGCTGGACGCGTGGCTGCTAGCGTGGACGGTGGCGTCAAATGGGAGCGCGACGCGTGAAGCTTCCGAGCTTCCTAGGATCCAGTCAGCGTCGTGCGTTTAAATAGATAAATAGGGATTTAAATAATTCAAAAAATGACCCCTAACTTTTAAAATTCATATCTTGGTGTAGAAAAATCAAAAAAATAAAATAAAAATACCCTCTTGCTCAGTGAACAGAGGAAAACAATGTGGAAATAATTTAAAGTCCATTTAATGCATGTTTTATTTTTAATTAATTAAACACTCTCTTGAGTCTTTTGATTCTCCATGCATATAGGCATTTCACCATGTCTAGAATTTTTGGCATGTCGTAGCCTCTGTTAAGGAGAACATTTCTTGATTTTTCCAAAGTCAGAGGAGACTTCTAGACAAAGATCCATATTTTTTAAATTTATGCAATTATTTGCTTGAATTAATCATAATAATTAGCATGTTGCTTATAAAAATCCAAGAAAATTTTGGAAGGTTTACTATGACTAGAGAACCTTTAGGAAAATCTTTCATGAGCCAAGTCATTTAAAATACACCTAATCTTCATAAACCCTAAATCACTAAGATAATTAATTTTGAAAAATATAAACATAAAAATGACTTGATTTTTTATAAAATGACTTGATTTTTTGGTCCAACTATTTTCTAAGGTCCAAAGAACTCCCCATAAAAATTTTAAAGCACTTTGAGTCCATTTGATGGCCTAAATTGATTTTTCAAGTTGAATATCATTTTTGGCACTAAAATTGTTTTTAATGATCAAAATATAACTCAAAAAATTATGAAAAATTGTTTTGGGAGTTCTCTGTGATCAGTAGATTTTATAAAAATAAAATGGTATTTAAAATAAAAACTTCATTTTTTATCATATTTTTAAATATTTAAAATAATTAAAAATTCATAAAAAATCACAAAAATAATAAAATCCATGGAAATGTTTTAAATTGTTTTCTAAGCCCTTAGAAACAATTGAAATATTTTTCCTGATTTTCTAAATAAAGATATGGTATTTACGCGGAAAAATCTGTAAAGGGACAGAGTCACGGGGCCTAGTCCAGTTGTAAGAAGTCCACTATAGGTTTCAAAGTTAACAGCGTTGACTGATGGCGATGGTCGACAGTGATTGACGATGATCAATAGCGATCGACGGTAGTCAACGGTGGTTGGTGGTGGTCGACGGCGGTCGGCATACGCTCGCTGAAATCAGAGCTATGGATGACTCTTAATTGAAGTTTGAATGTTTCTTACTCAATAATTTGCCTCGAGATTCATGTCATGTCTTGAAATTCGTGTTGGATGATGAAAATTTATTGGTGCCGTATCAGAGCTATTTCATTAGCCTAAAAAATATTTATAAAATGCTATCAAATTTGTTATCTCCCATCAATCAAATGGAATTAAATTATTAAAAGCAAAAATCTAAGAAAAGCATGGCCTTCTAATAAGGGAAAGCAGAAGCCGTCACCAAGCCTTTCCCTGCATTGGCAACAAGAATGGCCGTTAGACAAAGTGGTCCCTAGAAAATTAATACACAAGAGGGTAGTAAGCTAAATTACAAAATTTTTCCACTATTATAGCCATTCCTTAGAGGCTGAACCATACATAAATATCATGAGTGTTTGCTCGAACATACTTAATAATATAAACCAAACCTTTTTGCCATTTAGGTCAGAACCCTTTTGTGTATTTCTTATGCCCTTCAAAACTTGTATCTATAAATTCATGTTGCTTTTATGAGGCAAAAAGGAATCATGCATGCTATGAGGAGAATAATAGTTGGGTCATGGGGAAGGAAAACAAAACGCAATATATTCACTTCTTAATTATTTTGGGGGCCACTTTGCGTGACGGCCATAATTGTTGCCAATGCAGCGAAAGGCTTGGTGACGGCTTCTGCTTTAAAGGTTGAATTTCCCTTATTAGAAGGGCATGCTTTTCTTAGAATTTTTGTTTTTTTAATCATTTATTTGCATTTGATGGATGGGAGATATCAAATTTTATAGCATTTAGCATTTTATAAATATTTTTTATGCCTATGAAAATTAGCTCAAATTTTTATACTTGTATAAAATAATTCAACTGGACAGACCTTATTTACTTATCTATAAGAAGTTTTACATGCAGACCAATCAATTCCAATGTGTTTTCATAACTAACACCTAAATTTCAATTTATATATATTCATTATCTATGCTTGAAAAAGGTAGGTTTCCCTTTTTTTAAGTCAAAATAATGATATTTTTTGTATGATATAAAAAGTTTGCCTGGAATAAATATATATATAAAAAAGGTTTTAGATATGTAAATACATAAGGATTGGTTGGTACACATGTAAATATAAATATATAATGAAATATAATAGTTTTTTTAATACTTCAAAAATAAGTTAATTGAAAGGAAACAAAAAATTTGATGATATTGTCGAGCTTAGAGTTAGTGGAAGCAAAGCTGGAATAAGAACTTCCAGGGACATTACCCAACAAAAACAGGGCACTAATGTGCGAAGGGGAGATATCCACTCGTTTTTCCCTCACTAAGACTGAGTCGTCAATGGCCTCAGTGAGGTTTGCATAAAACTCCCAAACTACTAAAATTATTGCTACAACAGTAGAGTAGCAGAAGGCTTCCCAGTGGCGAGAAACAATCATGCTCTCCACCTGACCCCCAAGACTAATGAAACCCCGATTGACAATAAGCTTCTTTGACATCAGGATTTCATTATATCGCTCCTAAGCTTTATAGCTAATGAATTTCTTCTGATCAAAGCAGCTTTCTCCCTTGGATTCTTTAGTTTTAGGAGTCATTAAAAGTGGTTCTAATGAAAAATGTTGATGATAAGAGGCTTAAAATGAAATGTAGGGTGCACACAATATGCTAATCACAGGACAAATCAATCTCTTCCCAAAAAGTTTCTCTCCTTCACTATTAAACCAAAAAATCCAAAAATTTCTCTGATGAAGAAGGAAATGCAAGGTTAAAGATGTAGAATTTTACATTTGCAAGAGAAATTCCAAGCTTCTAATGCTCCAAGGTTGATCCAAAATGCAAGAGAAAGAATCCTAAGTATTGCTCCAAAAGAGTCGCACAGAAAATTGAGTGAAAATGACCTAAACTGAAGCTGTCAGGCCGGTTTTTGTCGAGCAGGTGAAACCCTCGCCAAAGCGTCGTGATATGGGCTCCAAGGCGCTCGGGTTGTAGTGGCTTGGCTCCCAGGCGCCGGGTTTTAGGCGCCTAGTCGCCAGTTTGTCTCCTGGTTGTTTGATACCAGGAGTCCCGATGCCTTAGTGCATGCTTCGATTTTAGTTTAAATCATTTCAATTGACTATATCGATCCTCGCCAAGTCTCAATTCACACTAGAAAACACTTAAACATAAAAGATCATAGAAATTAGCTTGTGCAGCTTCTCATCTCACTCCCTTCTTAAATTCCAATTTCTGACAGAATCTCATTCCAAATAGCTAATGGGTGCTTTTAGATACTTTGTTAGGGTCAACCCCATAGACAAGATTGTTCCCAAAATGTTAGCTTATGTGTTGCCAACCTTAGGAATTTCCTCGTCCTCTAAAACATGCACCTTTAAAAGTAAAAAAGAAGAATGAAAAGATCATCCACATGTTCATCTATTGTCGGGTTATTGAACCCACTTAATGAAAAACATGGCCAGATAAAAGAAGTAATAAAATTGAAATGGTCCCGTCCAAAGACTAAATCCATCATAACTCGGGATAGACCTAAGCTCGAATAAAAGCTCAAGCGTAGAGGATAACGTTGATCCTTCTACATCCAAAACCATGCTACAATCCACATGATTTCCTCTAGTGTGTGTGGGTGTATGTAGGGATGTCAAAACGGCTCGTTCTTCTCGAACGTCTCGTGTTCGGTAAGAAGCTTGTATTCGGCTCTTTCGATAAGTTAACGAGCCGAACACGAACAATGATTTGTTCGTTCATGTTCGACTCATTTTGGCTCGAAATACTACTCATCAAAATACTACTCATCAATTATATATATATATAGACACACACACGGCGTTTTTATATGAAATACAAGAAATCAAGTTTAATATTAAATTCTGAAAGTATGAAATTTTATAGTTATTCTAATGTACTTATTTTAGTTAGTCACTTATATTCTCATAAATCATAAAAAAATATATTATTATTGCCATCCAGTCGTACCAAGGTCAAGCGTTTGCTTTGTGTTTTCACGGAGGAATGAGGTGGTAGTTATATCAAACGTGGGAGAGAGAGATGGGTTTAATAACGGTTAATTCAAATAACGTAGTTATATCGAACGTGGGAGAGAGAGAGGTGTTTAAGAAAAAAAAGAAGAATAAGTTTCACTTCCTAAGGGAAAGTTACATGCATACTTCAAAATTCTTAGGTATTCAAATAACTGTAGCACATGCATGAAAATTCGTGTTTAATAACGCCCTTACACTCTATTAATATATGATTTTAATTTGTTTTGACATGATTGTGTATATTCAGCACAATGTCGACAATCGAGAGAACCAAAAGCACAAGTGCTGGCAGTTCAAACTCTGCTGTGGAGATGAATTCTCAGGTAAGCAATTTGGATAGAACTAGATTAAGCTTATTTACTGTTCACATTAATGAATTTAGCATGTTGATTTACTATGTATTTTGTAAGTTTTGCTCCAGATTTTTACAGTTTATTTACCCTATCAAATTAGAAGAAGTTTTGTTCTGCTCATGGAAGTACAGGAGAAAGGATTTATTTTCTTTTAAGGGAAATTTACATATGCCTTATGAATTTACAAATATAGCACCTATAGTTTGATATTTACATTTTTTTCTCTCGCCATTCTTGCTCTGTAATAAAAATTCCTAAGCCTGATGCCCAAAATTTCCTCCATTCTTCACGACACTTTGAGGAGAGAAGGGGGAACTCGTTTCCTGTTTTTAACCGAATTATAGTTTCCTTGAAATAAGAAAAAAACACTTTATATATTTTAGTTATTAATTACTTGATACATTTTTTAACAACTATTCGCATTTGATGGGTGCGAGAATGTTGAGCAGGCCACACCTCAACCAATTGAAAAGAAGCTGGCTTTTTATTCGAGAGAACTGAAGGCCAAACATATGGAGATCGGGCGCATCATTTACAAGTTTAAAAAGTTGAATAACTCCAGTAATATTGCGTTATTGTCATTGAAGCAAGAGTACATAAAACGCAACGAAGAATTATTCTCCATTTTGAGTCTTTTCGTCAGCACAAATAAAAAACTGATAGATGCTCGTGAAGAGTTGGAGCACACACGAGCTAGCCTTGACCAATTCAAGGAAATATTGCAAGCTTACGAAAATAAGGTGTTCACCCTTGAAGAAGAGAATAGAAGACTACGATCATTGAGGAGACGTACTAATCTAGGAACCAAGTAATCCCTCTTATGCGTCAAGGACATATGAAGAACAATAAATTTACTTTATAAGTTTGTGAGAAAACATGCATTTTGTTTCATGCTAACTATTTTAGTTGTGTTTTTTTATTAGTTGTATAAAAAATATGTTCAATTCTTATAATGCATATATTCATGGATTTGTTTGAAACATTATTTTATTGTTGTTTTTTAGAAATTTTTTTTGATGATAAGCTGTTTTTGTCAACAAGATTTGTTAAGATGATGATTGTAAGAAATTTGATCTGTAATTTTTAGAAAAGATATATAAACTGTTTTATCCGCCACAACTTTACAATCACTTTTATAAAAAGTTACGGCCACACCAAATAATCCCTTAAAAAAGATAGTCGTGAACGAGCCAATTATAGAACAAATCTTTAGAATTCTTCATATCTCAAGTTGAGTTCTCATTTTGTGGGGATAATAAGAGTTTATTTAAAATTTTTAAGAATGATAATGTAGTGTTTTTATGGGTGTCAAAAAAGTTCATAAAAAGGTCCATATTTTTTTTTTAATCATGGGTAATTTATTTAACATTTAAATTGTATGCCTAAATCACGGAAACAAATTAATAAATTAATATCTTATTTTTTTTTTATATAATGTAGTAATTTGGAAATAGAAAATAAGTGCAAATATTCATATTTAAGCAACTGAAATTAATTTGGCCAGTTTGAACAGGATAAGGAATGGAATAAAAATGCTAACTCAACAAACAATGTTTTAAGATACTACATGTGGCCATTGGAGACGAATAAGAAAAATGAAAAAAATATATAATGCATTAAAAACATTTGCCAAAATGTGTAAACGTTGGAATGAATTTAAGAAAATGTATTTGCAATTGAAAAGAAAATGAAAATATATATATATTCATAAAAAAAAATAATGTTCTAAGTGATTCAAAAGCATAGTCGTTAAAAGGCATAAATGAGAATTTATAACATGTATTAAAACAATTTAATTCAATATAAATTATTTTACATTTGAATTAGTAAATTACGTGTAAGAAAAAAAAGAAAACAAATCAACATATTATTTAAATGACATTAGATATAATTAAAATTGCATGCAATCTAATTTATAATCGATGCTGTAGGAATTCACAAAAATGGATTGGTATTATTATTTTTTATTCTAATAAAATTATTAGGATATGCATATGCATTGATATGTCTGCATGTGTGTGTGTCTGCATGTGTGTGTGTCAGTATGTGTGTGTGTGTGTGTGTCTATATATTTGTGTGTGCGCACACGCGTGTGTATGTGCGCGAGTGCCGTGTACCCCGACCTATTGGTTAGCATCCTCTATGTAAGTCCCATCAGGTCGGAGGTTCGAATCCTCAATAACGTAGTTAGCCTTAAGAAGGTGGTAATCAAATAGGTAGGCACATTAGAAGTGGCAGGAGAGGAGGTTTGTAAATTAGCCTCTGAAAAAAAAAAAAAGGCCTTATTGACCTCATTTTTTGTGATGTCCAATCTTTCTCTTAAGGCTTATGATCTAGTCATAAGACTTTTCTTTTGACTATTTTAGAAGATTAGTGATGAGACCCATCTCATATATAAATTCTAACCATTTCCTTACTCTTATTGTGAAGTCTCACATTGGTGGTCACAGACCCTCAATCCCTATTTGAGATGGCTAAGACCAACATGTAAAAGCTCAAGAACGAGTTCCATAAGATTAACTGCCCTTGGGGACATCCTTCTTGACCTTAGGGACACCCTTCTTGAACACTCACTACACTTCAATTACACTTCACAGCCCCTTTCCAAAATTCACTCCAAATCATCTAAACTTGCCCAATTTTCAACCCAAATTCAAATTCACATCAATTTACACCAAATCCTACACAAAATCTAAAATCAAATTCAACACCGCACCAAATTCCAAGCCTTATAGCTAAATTTGACAAATTCACATCAAATTCACTTCAACTTCACCAAATTTCAAAATCAAACCCAACTCCGTCAAATTCCAAGTTTCAATCCTATTTTGCCAAATTTATATTCCAAATTCCCTCATAACATTCCTTAAAAATTCACCAATCCATCAATTGTGTTGTGACATGCGTCTACAAGTTGAATTAAAGTGGAAAAGGGTTTATGCTAGGTTTTGATTTGATTTGGGTGAGACTCAACCCCATTAACACCACTTCAATACCATGACAATACTCAGTAACATCACTTCAATACCATGACAATACCCAGTAACACCACTTCAAAACAACTGAAACACCCTAATAATATCACGACCGAATAACACCACATTTCTGCGGCAAAACACCCCCAATAACATCATAATATTACCCCTAATAACACCATTCCCCAGCCGCCACGATAATCGCCTGATAACACCAAATTGCCATGGAAAACGCCTCAATACACCCCCGTTTCATCATTTCCGCTGCAATAACAGAAAAGTATGACTTAAATAATCCCTTCGATAACACTCTTAGCACGGAACCGCGGTAATAGCAGAATACATCTTAAATAATCCCATGGATAACACCGCGCGCCTCGGTACCGCGGTAACAACGAAATACTACCTCGATACTACCATGAATAGAACTTGCATGTGGTTCCGCACAGATTCTCCCAATAACACCAACCCGCCGCAGAAAAAGCTTCAATACGCTCTCCTTTTACAATTAATCGTCAATAACACGTCGTTATGCCCACAATAACACAGCCAATAATTCCACTGCCGCTTTTCGAACCCGATACTACCCAAATACAATGCAGATAACACCACCAATAATACTTCCCGAATTAAATGAAATCACGAATATTCTCCACACGAAAGTTCTAAGACCCTGCAAACCTTTCACAAGTCAACTTTCCTCAAGTGGCAAAAAATAGAACCTCCTCCAAGGATGCTTATCCACACTCATTACTTGTTTTAACCCAAAGTGAAAACTTTAATCCCCAGGATAACACTAAACCACACATCTCCAAGCTGGCCAGCAACTTGGAGAACCGCCCAACCTTATTTTTGTTAAGCTAGCTCAGGTAAAGCACAATGGTTTCAAAACCTTTTCCTTTTAAAATTAAGACTTATGGACACTCGACACAACACAATGAACTTCATAAAACTCTATCTCTGCACTCTCTCAGCATTAATTAAACCTCACACACTCCAGCCAGCCACTCTAGCTACCTAAAAACATCAAACGGAGAACCACCATCTGGGCTCAAACTCAAAGCTCCACCTACATTACTCGACATACCCCCATTGGACTTGGGAAATCGGATTCCTCCACCTCAAAAACACTTTGGACACATCATTTCTTGCCCATTTGTCCACCATGGTCGGGCCTATATGAATGACCATCCATGGCAAAAAAGAAAGATAGACACAAACATTAGCGAAACTCTGCCAAAGCGATTCCAAAACCTTCCCACAACCCTTTGAACATCATCCCCACCATTCCAAGCCTCTCCTCTCCACTGTAAAACCCTAATTTCACACTCAAAATCCAGGACTTTTTCGGCCTCCACCAAAACTCCAAACTAACAGTTGCAAAAGCTTCCTCATAGCCTAAAACTTCATTCCAAATTAAATTCCACTTTTCCGACAGCCTCTAACCTAACCCTAGACCAAACCCGAGACACTTTTAGTCAAGTTCATACTTAGACCCAACCTCAGAACAAACCAACACTTGTAGGAGGTTTGTGTACTCAAGACAAAGCTTTTCAACACATCCAATCGAGGCCTCACCACTTGGCAATGGTGTAGCTCGAAATCTCTTTTATTTTTCCTTATGTTTTGGACCATTGTGAAGAAGGTGAAAACTTCATGCATTCTTAGCCAAATAGATATGTTCTACACACTTAGATGAAGGTGTAGGAACAAACAATACTCGATTTGATGAAGTATATAGGGAGACCTTAGCATTTTAAGTTGGATGTTTCTCAGATTAGGTTGCATTCAAGACGATAAGTCGATGTCGTCCATTTTTTGCGTGTATTAAACAAATGGTGGAGATCAAGCTGGACAGATGAATAAAGCACAAACTGCGGGCAGACGTGGCAAGGACGTGGCAAGCGTAGCAAATGGCGGAGCGACGCGTGGACATGTGGAGCAGGTGTGGTGTTATTTGCGGTATTATTCCAGTGTTATTCAAGGTTTTATTCCAGTTTTATTTGAGCTATATTGCATTGTTATTGGCTCTGCCTTTTCAGATATGTGGAGGATGAAGTGGCGCCGATGTGGTTTAGTAGAAAATTATGGGTGTTTTTTATTTAATTAAATGCATAAACTTAAAAAAATCATATCTTGACATAGAAAAATTATAAAAATAAAAATAAAACTATCTCTTTGCTCAGTAAAAAGATGAGAACATTATGAACTAAACCTTGACATTTATTTAATATTTTATTTTAAATTAATTAAAAACCCCATAGCATAATTAAATCATATAAACTTAAATACTACTCATTTTGACTTGAAATTTTGTGGGTTTGTTCCTAATGTTATTAGGCAGGTCTTCTGATTTTTCTAAAATCAAAGGACATCTCTATGTTTAAAAACCCTAATTTGGTAATATATTTATCTTTGTCCAATTAAACAATTCATAAAAAATGAAATAAAAAAAATATATATATGAAAACCCCTTTGATTGTTCTCTAAAGTCAGAGGGATTTTTAAAAAAAATAAAATTATATTTTAAATTTATTAAATATTTTCTATTTAATTTTCTTTCTAAAAATCATCTAAAAATCATAAAAAATAAAATACATTTAAAAAAATCACTAAAATTGCTCGAATTTGTCCTTCTGACTTTTAACAACACTACATAATTTTTCTAAAGACAGAAAACATATTTTAAAAATCAAATCAATTAATATCGAAAATTCACAGGTATGTGTTTAAACAATTACAGAAAATAAATAAATGTCACAAAAAATATAATTTCTCCTCTGGTGTATTAATTGACTCATGAGTAATTGGTCATTGAACTTTCATGATCTTTTAGATCATAATGTGAGAGTTATGTGAATAGGATCCCTAGGGGCATTTTGAGAAATTTACCTTTTAACCCTAACTTAATTAATCTTTAGGATAAACCAAGGAGAGGGACATTAAATAATGATAATTGATTCTCTGAAGCTTTGAGCTTGAGTTTTCATCTACATACAGTTTTAGGAGTATTATAAGTTGATTTTAGATACTTATTTTTATTAACATTTAGTAACTTCTTGGATTAGTAAACTGTTGTAGGTGTGAAAATTGTAATGATGAAGAAGGATATTTGCTCTTTTTCGAATTCTACATATTTCAGACAGTTTGCCTTTGGATTTTCGATGGTTTGCAACACAGTTGTCGTTAAATATGATGACCGGTAAGCATTGGTAAATATAGCAAAGGTGAACCAATATTTCAACGGGATATCGAACAAAAGACGGCTCTTTATGACAACCAATAAATTGACCAAAAAAGACAAATTTTCATTTTTGCTCAAGTTTACCGTCAAGTTGGATTGTCGGTAATGACTAAAGGCTTTGCTACACGTGTTCAACAAACACCCTCTTTCAATCACCGATGGCGTCAGTACTCTTACCAACGGAAAACGATGGCTTACCAACAATCTAGATTTAAGTATACAATGAAGGTTTTGTTTTGTTGAAAACAGTTGGAACACAAAAGCCGTCGAGAAAATAATTGGTTAAAAATTGTTGACAAATGAATTAGTTGTGTTTCTTAAGCCATAGTTAAGTAGTCATAAATATATTAACCAACACCTCAGTTTTTAGATATTATCTGACTGGCGACAGCTTGTGGCCCTTGGAAATATGTTGATTTCCTTTAGGTTCTGTGTGTGTGTCTCTCTCTCTCTCTATATATTATTAATAAATAAATAGGCACACACATGCATACACATATCTAATGCCATTTAAATAATATGTTGATTTTTCTTTCTTTTTTTCTTACGCATAATTTAGTAATTCAAATCTAAAATAATTTATATTGAATTAAATTATTTTAATACATGTTATAAATTCTCATTTATACCTTTTAACGACTATGATTTTGAATCACTTAAAACATTATTTATTTTGTGAATATATGCATTCTCATTTTCTTTTCAATTGCAAATAGATTTCCTTAAATACGCATATTGACAAATGTTTTTAATGCTTTATATATATATATATTAAATGTAAGAAAATGTAAGAAAAATATATGCTTTAATAATGTTTTGCTATATTAAATGTAAGAAAAACGAAATATATATATATATTTCGTTTTTCTTACATTTAATATAGCAAAACATTATTTGGTGATTTAATATTTTGTTCCCTTCCTTATCCAATCAAACCGGCAAAAGTAATTTCAATTAAAAGACATTTAATACATTATATTTGCTATTTGGTGATTTAGACACGCAATTAAAAGACATTTAATACATTATTATATTGAATTATAATAAAATCTATTAGTTATCATTTTTTGGGCAAAAATTGTCTTATCATTTTCTTTTTAATTATTCAAACGGGACATAAAAATTATATGTTTCCATTTTTTATTCCCAAGGGCAATGAACTTTTGATTTATGCCTATAATATTTTCTTGCATGCATGAAATCAATTCATGTTAAATTACGATTTGGTTTATTTTAGCAAATTATTTAAATATTTCATTTCTATTTTAAAATAAATGATATCTATAAATAAGATTAATCTTTTTTTTTTTAATGGGGAGGAGCTTAGGATTAAGAATAAGATGGAAAATATTGACATTTAGAGGAGAAAATAGATATTAAAAAATGAATCTAATTAAAATGTATACTTAGCTGTTTTCGATGCACATTTCCTAGAGCAAGGAATGTGCTAAAAATTATTTACACATCAAAACCCAATTGTTGATCTATGCATGCATAGGTAAATCAGAGACCAAACCACAAATTTACTGCAAGGCCGAACCTAGTAATTTATCATCTCAATCCACGACAAACATTAAATTGTTGTGTCATTTTATTAATTCTTACGCTGTTTGTTCTGTGCGTATTGTCTATTCACAACAAGTATCAAATTCCACAACTCAATAGTCTCAATATAAGAATTGAATATATTTTTTAAATAATTAATAAAAAACAGAACTAAAATAGTTAGCATGAAACAAAATATATGTTTTCTCAGAGATTTATAAAATAAATTTATTATTATTCATATGTCTTTGAGCCATAATAGAGATTACTTGGTTCCTAGATTAGAACACCTTCTCAATGATCGCAGACTTCTATTCTTTTCTTTAAGGGTCAACACCGTATCTTGATAAGCCTGCAATATTTCTCTACTCTGACCAAGGCTAGCTCGTGTCTGCTCCACTCTTCAAGAGCATCCATTAGTTCTCGATTTTTATGGAAGAAAGCAATCACCATGGTGGATAATTATTCCATGCATTTTGAGAACTGACGCAACAATGACAATATCTCAATATTACTGGAGCTGTTTGACTTCTTATACTTGCTAATGATGTGCTTGATCTCTAGAAGTTTGGTCTTCAATGCTCTCAAAATAAAAAACCAGCTTGTCTTCAATTAGTGGAGATATTGCCTACTCAAAATTTTGGCACGCATTAAATGTGAATAGTTGTTGAAAAATGTGTCAAATAATTAATAACTAAAAATATCAAGTATAAGTTGACTTTTTATTCGAGAGCATTGAAAAACAAACTTCTAGAGATTGAGCACATCATTGACAAGTACAAGAAGTTGAATAACTCCTTTAATATTGAGATATGGTTATTGCTACGACAGTTCTCAAAATGCAGAGAAGAATTAACCACCATGGTGATTGCTTTCTTCTTGAAAAAAATCAAGAACTGATGGATGCTTGTAAAGAGTTTGAGAATACGCGAGCTAGCCTTGACTAATGCAAGGAAATATTGCAGGTCTTTCAAGGTAGGGGGTTGACCATTGAAAAGAGAATAAAAGGTTGTGATCATTGAAGAGATGTTCTAATCCAGGAACCGAGTGATCCCTCCTCGGGCTCAGTGACTTGTCGTAACTTCATGGTTCGGTCTTCAATTTATTATGCATGCATGAATCAACAATTGAGTTTTGATGTGTAAATAAACTTTAGCACATTCCTTTCTCTAGATGCTATACATCCAAAACATCTAAATATAGAGTTTAATTAGATTCATTTTTTAATATCTCCATCCATTCTTAAAGGTGAACTATTATTTTCTCATCTAAATGTCAATATTTTGACAAGTCCTTTCATTTTTTTTCTTTGTAAAACGGAGCAGTAGTTCCCTTTCGTAAAATAACAAAGTTGTGTTCTAATGACAACTAGTAAACTCCTAAAATAACTTCACTAAATGATGCCCAAGGCGCTGTTATCTTTTGGTTTTATTTTTATTTCATTTTCAAAAATATAATTATTTAATGTATTTTTTGTATATTTTATTTTTTATTTTTAAAAATACTAATCATATTTATTTTTAGTAAATTATATAAATAAAATAAAATAAAAATCAAAATTTAAAATAATCTTAAATGACACCTAAATTAAGAATCAATGACCAGATTGTGTCTTCGAATTTGAATATAAAAATTTCTATCAACTTCGTTAAGGAACATTGGCCTACAATACCAATTAATCTACGATCATACTTTTCAAATTATTTATATGCATTGGGAAATTAAAGTATTTGGGAAATAAGAAATTTTGAAGCATCATCATTTGGCTTAACATTTTATTATATTTTTCAAGTATTAATTACTTGGCATGTTTTTCAACAATAATTTACATTTGCGCGACATGCCTCTACCATTTGATGATGAGCTGACTATTCCTTCGAGGGTATTGAAGATCAAGCTTTTAGAGATCAAGCACATAATTAACTAGTACAAGAAGTTGAATAACTCTAGTGCGATGAAGGTATTATCATTAAGACACCAATTAGCGAAATATTTTGAATTAGTTATCTTCCATGATGACATTTTTTTTCCTCGCCGAAACACCCAAAATTGATATATGCTCTTAGAGAGTCGAAGAAAACACTGCAGACTTTCCAAGATAGAATGTTGACTTGTTAAGAGGAGAATAGAAGACAATGATCTTTGAGGAGATGTTCTAATCAAGGAGCTCAATGATCCCTCTTCTAGCTTGAGAGCAGATCGGGGGAGGATACTCCTAATGACAAAGGGGGAAATTGAAGTGGACTGACATCTTTATTTTCTTTCTTCCACTCATTTTTATTAATATTTTGTTGAATAAGTGCGATCGTTGCAATTATTTGTTGAATTAAAATTACTATATTTTCAAATAAATAACGTAATAATTTTCTAGAGCAAACGAGTCCGCCCCATAAATCATAGTTTCCCCGTTTTAGTTCCCATCACTGCCCTAATATTCAAACTTCGAGTTCAGGCGCTCGTCGTTTCCCCTCTCCACAATCCTCCCATCTCTTCCCCTATCCACTTCTCACCTCATTTTCAATGCCAGTCGACCTGTCGATTCTTGATTCATTGAGCGAGCAGGCCATTGGAGAGATTCTTCAGAGCTGGAGCGCCTTCGTCTACTGTACTGAGATCCTTCTAGGCGGGAGAGGCGATCTCTCCGCGGTCTCCGAGCTCGCTAGCTCCGTGGCCATCCTATGCAGAAACGGCTTACGCTCCCTCTTGGAGGACCACTTTCTCCAATACCTTGAGGTACGGCTGAGTGACGATACTATTAAAGCCCTTACCTTTGGCTGTTAAATGACTGCCGAGACTGGCAACAAAACTGTTCAAGTTATATATGCGATTATAGGCGACTTTTTTTCTCTGATGAAGCCAAGAAGTTGTCAGAACGTTTATCTTTGTCTGAGAGGACTCCACATTGAATGTCTCTAGGAATGCTGGACCAAATTCGAGAGATTTTTAATTTATTTTCTATTAACATCAATCAATTATGATGCCATGGAACATACTTTACTGAAGAACTTATTGTAAATGTCGGCCATCTCTTGGTTCCATCGGTAATGATGAGTTGTAAGGAGTGTTCATATAGTTGCTGAAGCCATTCCATTGATCAGCGTGAAAACTATTGAATACGAATGTATGCTCCAACCTGTTTGGTTTAACGGACTAAATTATATCTCTGTTTTTGCGCTTCTTCTCCATCACCTATTGTTGAATACCATAAACAATACACTATTATACCTTAATATGAAATATATTACTATGGATCACCGTGCTTGATTTATTTTTTACTATTTTCAAATGAGAATTTTTTTGACTATCTTCAATTGAAAAATATTTCAAATATAAGCCAAAATCTGTTAATTGAATATGTTTTTTGGATTTTCTGTTAGCTATGGTTTAGGTGATGCTTGTTGGATGCCGAGGTCTACCTTAAACGTATGATCATCACATGCTATGTTGTTCTCCCTGCATTGATTTATGGGAAATAATGCATTTACATATCCTGAACCTAAACTTCCATATTTACATATATTGTGGGAAATAATGCATTTACATATCCTGAACCTAAACTTCCATATTTACATATATAGCATTTAGATGCTTTAAACCTATGCATGAAAAGGTGTATATGACTTATAAAAAGTGGTAATAGTGCTATTTTTAATGTGATATTATAGAATTGAGTGCTTTGTGTGTAAATATGAAACTTTAGGTGCGAGATATGTAAATACATAAGAATTATGTGTTGTGTTTGTAAACATCTCTTGATTTATTTACACCTTAAAATGTCATGCCATGCTTTGTTGTGTGTCTCATATTTGAATTGCTTGCCATATTCACGTTTGGAATTGCTTAGAAATTTTAAAAATTCACCGCTTAGTTGGTTACATAGATGTTTTTTAGCTTCTACGTAAGAAGCTTCATGGTTTCATTGTGACTTCAAATGACCATTGTATAAATTGTGTTTGGTAGATAGCTATTTGTTCATCATTGTTTAAGCATGCATAAGGCGAATAAGTGGATATTTTTTTTCTGTAGCTTCTCTCGATCTATTCATCATTTTATGTGAATTAATTTTAAGTGTACTGAAAACTTGTATGTTTAAGGGTATAAACTTGAAATCTCCTAGCATTTTTTTTACTATATGATTTTTGATATTGCAGGAGGCATTTATGGCAAGTGCGGTCTTGAAGTTCTGGCGGCACTTCGATCCGTATTCTGATGTGCCAGGATTAGATCTAAAAAACCATCAAGTATTTTATCAAGCCCTTGCTATCCATTCTACTAAAATACAATGCATGTTAATAGTTAATGCAAAATTAAATTGCAATTTTCAAGTTATTTCCATTGAAATATTTAGGGTGTGTGTTCCTATAGGCTTTGTTTGTTAATGTTAGCATGTAATAACATCCTCTCATCTCATGAAAAGATGGGCGAGTTGCTTTGAAAGGGGTTGAATCTGATCATGAAGCCATGAAGGAGATGCATGTGTACCATAAGTCCTTTCATGACTTGTTTCCTACATAAATCCAAATAGTGATATGCAAGCTTTTTGAAAAGCACAACAAAGAAATAGAATTACCAAATGAAGCACAATTGATTACCCAATCCTTAATAGAATCAGACTTGGCAGACCTATATAAAAGTAACTCAAACAAGTTACCAGCTTTTGAAAAGTTTATATTTCCATATGTCAGTTGTGCTGTTCAACTGTAGTTCAAACTAAAAATTGGATACCCAACATGCATATTTCTTACAATTTTGTCGAGTTTCCTTATGTGACTGTATCCAAAAGAAAACAATATGATAGAATTTTGTTTTAGCCTCAATTATCTATGATTTTAAGTTGCTATTCGGCTTCTTTATCTTCTTAAAATGAATTTTTCCTTTGGGGAATCTTTTGTTGTCTTCAAATCACTTTACTCTAATTAAGGGTGCGGTTGTTTCAGCTGCAGAAAAGCTCGGTTCAAAAGATGTTGTTGAAAATCTGCTGTTTATAAGTTGGTATTTTAGAAGCAGTTGGTTTATTTAAAAAACACAGTTCAAAAAGTGATGTTTACCGAATAATGACTGTAATACCCCTTAGTATATAACCATAGTTTTGTTTGATTTATTCCAGGTTATTACATTAATTCGAGATCACCAAAATAATTTCATAGCCCAAAATTTGTATCAGTCAAACATTTACATTTAGACAGGGCATTCGGCCACATATTACAAATAACCTCCTATGTGAAAGTTTAGCCGCACCATTTCACCACAAGCTCCACACGATAAACAAGGATTGTTTGAGCTGTTACAACTTGTACCAATCTCACAACTACAACTTCCATCATATACAATGTAAACTTGTGCCTTTCTATCAAGTATTGAGGATGATTGCTTCAATCTTAACAACGCAAGCATGCAATGTTTCTTGTTTGAGGGCATCTAAGAGAAAGAATTCAGCTGTTTGTGTACAACCATTAGAAGAAAGAGCATGATAAATCCATGGTAGATCTAAATCTTCTGATGCATTCCGAACTATGCTGTTCCACCATTGTTACAACCAAAAAATTGGCTATATACAAATCAAGGCAAATGATTTGTGTTTCAATATTCTAAACCAAAAAGCAATGTGATTATCGCTTCCACAATTAAGTTTTTCGCCTAGGATTGTCCTCGTAGAGCTAGGGTTTCTAAAGATGGCATTTTAGGAGCCGAGAGAGGAAGAGGAGTTCTTGGTGGTAAGCAACGAACGACAAATCACAATCAAGTAGTCGGTTGATCTCGCCGCAAGAGCGGGATCAACATGAAGGAGGCAACAATCATCAGCTGCAACTTCGGGAAGACGACGACTGACAGCTTCGGCCTGGGGATTCGTCGTGTTGCGACCGCTAGTGCTTTCTGCGAGTTTCGGGAAGACGTCGCGATGGTAAAGTGGGTGTTTTTACTCTTGCCGCGATTGACCTCAGTGATATATTTGCGTTTGCGTTTTTTACTATTCCACTAACACAGTTGTAAACGCCTACCGTGAAAAGTGCAATACAGATGGAGAAAAAAACGCCGTTTGTAACAAAATGTGGTTTAAAAAGTTGAAACAAACTGAACCTAATTTAACTACTCAGTAACCTTCTTATTGGATCTTTTATTCATTTGTGAACTCTTATATTATATCTAGAGTTTGCTTGACACCGATCTAGGGATTTTCTATGATGTATGTGGAATGATATGAGGGTTGGGGATGATTGTAGAATAATAATGGAAAAAATGGAGAATGAACAGGGTTTTCGAAGGGGTAATTGATTACAACTTCTGTTTTGGAAGAAAAACATCAAGAGTCACAGGCTGTAAGGATGGAGGGATATAAGCATTGAAGGGATTTATCACCTACTCATGATTAAGCTATAGACACACCTATTGAAAGAGAAGAAGAGCACTCATAAGGTTGAAAAAAAAGTTTCCAATGCTATAAAATCAAACAAAGCCTTAGACAATATTTATACTAATGCAAATAAAATAAACCTAATTCTAATTCAAGGCACTTGAAGCTTTTGGTTTAGTTCCACATTAGGTAGTTTAAAAAATGGTACTCTAGAAATATAAATGATTAACTGTATCCTATAGACTTAAACTTTCGAAGAAAATGGGCTTAATTGCAGGTGTTTTGGGTTGATCATCTTGGTTTTCTTACTTCCTAACGATGCTGGATATAACATCCCTTCACATTTAGTTGTATGTAAAAAAAATTTAATTGAATGGTTCTTTTCACTGTTTTAAATTAACAAAAAAAAATTAATCTTTTTCTGCATCAGCTCAATATTTATGGGCATTCTGCAGGCTCTTGTTAATCAGCTTCAAGAAGCACTTAGTTCATCACTGGAGGAGATATGCTCAGAGAAGAATTACCAGGAAAAGTGCCTTTCTTTGCTCATTCATGCTTTGGAATCATACGAGGAGAGTTTCGCGACGGATAAAATGTATTATGGGCATCATGAATCCAATCTGCTTTCCAGATACCAGTTGATGGTATCTTCTGTTCTTTTGACAACGCTTCCTTTTCACTTTCCTGGTATGCAATCCTATATTACACATTTATAATTATTTCTGCTACGATTATCTAAGAATAAAACGTGTTTTATTACTAGCCTTTTGTTTTATATTTGATAGGAATTTTTTTTTTTTTTGCCTTTATGAATTATAATCTCATCCAATGTTATCAAACCACAAAGTACAATGCAATACAAAAGACTTTATTTTTGCTTCAAAGCTCAAAGAACAAAGCACAACATAAAGTGACACTTTTATTTTTGCTTCTAAGTTAATGTTGAAGTTTCACTAAGGATGGGCCGAATCATAGCTTATTTATGAAGAAATTGAGAATAGATGAGGAGAAAAAGGAACTAGCACTTGTTCACTTCCTATAAAAAACGGTACAATACATAGATTTTATGACATACTAATGAAAGAAAATGCACCCAATACACACTAAATTTGACATGACCAAACACTTGTTATCAAAATTTAAATCAAATGTTGAGCTAATAGGTAAAAAATAAAAATAACAAATTGGAGCCAAAATGGGATCGCTGGATGCTGTAAGTAAGCTTTGACATGTGATTATATACATTCATGAGGAAAATTTTGAGGAGATTGACAGTATAAAATAACACATTATTGTCATTTCAAGGAAATTGATAGTAACAACATCACCTTACCATCCAAATTTGTTTCCAACCATGTAATTACTTGTCCAGATTTGCTTCACAGATTGATTCCTCGGCCATTTAATTATTGGTTGTCAAATATAGTAAGGTAGGTTTGTATAAACTGGCAATATTTCCAGTAAGGCAAGCTATAGTTCACATAAAATTACTCAGTGATTAGATTGTCAAAAATACCTTTAGAGAGCGGTTTGGTAAAAATGTAGCTTTTTTAGATGTTTCAGAGTGTAAATTAGAGAGAGAATTTCATGATGAACTTTTCATTTATGATTTGACGGCCAATTTCTACATGCTTGGTTTGTCATGGTGATCAAGATTTTTTGCGATATTTGTGTCAGCTTGCTTGGTACTTAATAATCTTATAGATTCATTTATGGAAATAGAGAACTGATTGTGGAGTAGCTGTAGACATCCCTTTTCAAATTTCAAGGGTCATAGCTTTATTCTGCTTCAATAATGCTCTTGGCAACAATTGGATGCCTTTGCCACTCAGTATGACTATAGGAATATGTAATATCTATTGGTATTTCAACATTTTGTCATGGATTCTTCCTGGTCAATATACGTGAAATTCTTAAATTTTTTTGTGTTTTTTTTTGAAAAATAATCCTTTAACAAGTTTCAATTTTCAGTATATTAAAATTCTTATAATTGCATTCATGTGCTTTTCTGTGAGGTTACTCATGAATTGTCTAACTGGGCGCTTAGCAAAGAAATGTCGGGCTTAAATGACTGCTAGATTAATTCATCAACATTTCTTTAATATTAGCCTTTGTTTACAAGAGCATTGTCTTCCTCTATCCCTAATGTGATATTACTGTTTATTGGAGAATCTAATGGCTTGCATCCAAACATGACGTCTTTTTTAAGAGACTAAGAATTTATTCATGATATGAAACGTGACATTTACAGGATCTAGCAACCTCCATCTCTAGGATCATAATTTTTAACTACTTCGGAGAATCTATCAAACAAGGCATGAGGAAATTAATTTTTGCCATTTAGGGATTTCTTTAGTTTACATATTTTGTTAGTAATGAGCTATGAGTAGAATCTAGGAGGTATTTCCATGAATATCTCATCTTCTTGATCGCCATTAATAAAGACAAATTTTGTGCCAAATTGATACATTACCCGATCAAAATTTATAGCAAGGGATAGAAGTGTCCAAATAGTATTGATTTTGGCGACGTGCACAAATGTTTCTTGGTAGTATCATGAGTTGATTAGATCCTTTTGGCACAAGGTGGGGTTTAAACCTTTCTATGCTTTAATTTATTTTATATTTGATATTTGATGGTAAATATTCATTTGTATCAAATAGAGTTTTCCCTAGAGGTAAATTAGAGATATCCGATATTTATATTCGATATTTATTTCTTCAAGAGCTTGGATTTCTTTAAGACCAATATATTTCCATTAAAGATTATTAAGGACCACATGGATGGATTTAGAAATCTATTTTTGAGTGAGATTGCTGATGATTGTATGAGACTTGGATGAAAGAGTAGTAAAAGATACAAAATTATGGACAAGATAGTTGGTGCATGGTCTTAACATTTTCTTACATTAATAGATTTCTCAAGGTCATCATAGGAGAATTCAACATTGAGAAGTTTAGGATGACTATTTCCTTGTAACATTTTAATAAAGATTGGATCAGGATCAGATTTTTGGTTTTACTTCTACTATGTAGAGTCTACCTATGTTCGCTTTCTTTCAAAGTAAACAATCATACTATTATTTTTAGAGGGTTATTTATTTTATTTGGTGGGAGATGGACGATAATGGTCAAGGTTTTCAATGATTTCTTGAATGAGAGCAGCGATAAGAAATTTTTTAATAGGATTTTAAAATTGATACTCCTGATGAATGACCCCTCTAAAGAAAAACTAGTTTTTTAAAAAATTGTTCAAAGAAGCTTCTTGCGCCTTCAAAATTTCGCTTAAAAAATTTATACATGTAATTCTACTGTTTTCATCTAGGAAGAAGAATCGGTTGTATCCAATTACATTTTTTTTTAGTCTGGTTGGATATCAAAGTAGATAAGAGAAGTATGCGAAATTTTTATCTTGATGGGATAATGATGCTAGTGTTATTTTGACATTAAAAAGTCTTTTAGACATATTGATGAATTTGCTGCTGAATCTGTTGTTCAACCAAGACAACCTGTTCGAGCTCGAGTTTGTTCCCTTATTAGTAGAGTGCCTGATGAATCTACTGCTGATATTGTGCTACTAGGGATTGATGAATGTTATGTTTTATTGCATGTTATCGAAGTGTCATTCTAGTATATTTTCTTTTAGAGGATGTGTGCTATTGTCATGTTACTTTGTTTTAGATGTGATGCTGTCTTTTTTAGCTGATGGGGAATGTTAGTTGTTATCTAGTATTAAACCGTTATTTTATTGTGTTTACTTTTTATCTTAATGAATGAGATCTAGAACTCTAATGAGAAGTGATTTGAGGATTGAGGCTTGCAGTATATTTACAAATTTTGAAGATAAAGTCTTTATAAGAATGAAATATTGTAATAATTAATTAAAAAAATAAAATAAAATAAAAAAAGAATAGAAAAAGGACTTTTATTTGATTTGTGGCGATTCAAACTAATCGTCATCTCGATTGGGTTCTTCGTAGGCATCGAACATTTCATTTGAATTGGAGAAAAGAAATTGAAGAGCAATCGAGAGACGGAATCTGAGAAGAAGGAATGAGAGTCAAAGAGATCGAGAGTGGGAGAAGGAAGAAGAAAAATGAGAAGTCGCGTGGTTCTCTTACCGAAGATTTGACACCCTTTTCAAAAAGTCGACGACAATGGCTTTGTCTTAAAGGAGGAAGAGGAGGTGTGAAAGGTTGCTAAACCCTATCCTTGCACTGAAAAGAAGAGCTTGTCAAGTACCGTCAAAGTCTTTGTTTGCTCGAAGATGAAGGAAGAAGGTGGGGTCGATTCGACCTTGTACGGGTTTGACCAGAAGAAAATGGAGGGAGTGAGATAGAATTGTAAATGAGCCGAGTTAATGAGCGCACGAGCTGAGCTTATCGAGCCACATTTTATTGAAAATCAGAAAATAATAAAATGAAAAAAAATTAAATTTAGAAACTAATGCTATATCTATTGAGTTAATTTGAATTAAAAAAATAATAAATGGTTACATATGTATATTTTTATAATTTTCAATTGAGAAGATATAAATTACATAAGATGACTAGAAAGTTAAGTTAATATGTGATGATAATTTTTACTCTTAGTAAATTTGGAGGATCAATATTTTATTGTCCAAATTTTATTAAGCTTAATTTGTTTAAAAGAAATAGTTAAATTTATATTGTGAAATAAATATACATAATAACATATTATATGATAAATTAAAGGCAAATTTGTATTCTAATAATAAGATTAACATATAAGAAATTTATTATGATTCTTTATCAATTTGACTATAAAATTTCATTGGAGATAAGTTAAATAACAATTGATAAGAGAATTATTAGTGATTGGAGTGAGTTCTCTTAATTTTAATCTATAGTAGTATTTTGTTTCTTCTTAACAATTCTGCATGAGTAGTTAATGATACTTGTACAAGTTTTATTCTGATCGATATGCTTTTTTCTTTATGTGTCATATTGTCATGAATGTCATATATTTGTAGCTACTTACTATCATGCATTAGTTATTGCTATATATATAATATGTATTGAATGGAATGAGATGGGCACATGAATGATATTTGTTATATTGATTGATTGTATGTGTATGTATGGTTATAATGGAGTCAAACATTTTATGATACTAGGGGGGAACGCTGTACCCCTGCACGTAAATGAAAAATAGTATTGATATTGTTGTATCTTTATTGGTGCAAATTTTAGACGATGTTCTTGTGACAATTGTATACAAATTAAATATGTATTGATATGTAAATAATACATAAGGCAATTAATATATAGAATCACCTTGAATGATCAATTATATATTAAAAATCTTTAAATGCTCTTAGATTAATTTACATAAAGTTTAATTGACATCTATATTGTTTTCTTTTTCATGGTATTATTATAGTTTAGGAGTATAGATATTCATTGGCTATAGTTAGCTCACTATTGTTTTAAACTAATCTTTTCATGTTTGATTAATTGGTTAAAAGATGATCAATATAAAAGAAAATATTTATATAAGACGTGGACAACCTGACCCGAGTTAAGTTTAGAACTTTTTTATTTTAATCCTTTTTTATATAGTGGCTCTTTCATTTGCTAAATGTTAGTTATAGAAATTGAATATAGAAAAATTTAATTTTCACCATCCGATCGTCTTTACCCACATTGGTTAATTTCAAGTCCTGGGCCGAGTTGTGACGCCTGGATGATGTTGAAGGATATGGATAGGATTGAAGAGGTTGCAAGATAATAATAATAAGCAAAAATCAATAGATTTAGTCAGAAAATAAGTGACAATGAGGAAGCCAGTCTATCACACTGTCCCAAACACACCACTTAGGAAAATAAATGATACAGTACTTTGACAAAATGAACATAACAGTATCCAAATTGAATAAAATCAAAAAAATTGAGTAGCAAATTCTAAAACATTATATTTAAATGTCCAAAGCTAAAATAACCTTAATACTAATTCTAAATATGATAATTAATACCTTAGGGTTTGGCACAAGTTTTGGAGGCTGGATAAAGGTCTGTTTGGGGCAGCTGCAGCTTATCCAACTTTTGCTGATAAGCAGGTTATCCTGATAATCTGCTGATGAGCAGCTGATCCGGATAAGCTGTCTGCCTGCTTGGTTGACGCTTATGAAAAACAACTGATTCTGGAAAATTGATCATTTTGCCCCTGTTCTGAATAAGCAGTTTAGCTGTTTGGTTAGTGTATTTTGTAAACAGTTTATTTGGAAAAAAATTTTTAATTAAATGAATAATCTGTGCAGCGGAATTTGTTCTTTTCTCAACAAAATTAAAGATCACTTTTCAGACAAGAAAATACCAAAAAGTTGATTTATATTTATATAACTAAAACATATCCGATCACATCAAATAAATATGTTACACATACAAAAGTTAAATGCACATGCACATACTACTACAAAGTATAACGAGCACCCATAAAAAAGAAAAAATAACATGTTAAAATGACAAGTAAAAATATGATAATATTAACTTTATAATGTAGCAACATATCATGACCCATGCCATCTGACTCTAAAACTACAACTCTGAAACTACAGAACCCTGAGCAAATCTGTTCGACTGGGATACCGTAGAAATGAAAGCACTCGAAGCAGATGCAGTGTTCTGAAATGTTGATATCGACGAACTCTGATCTGGGGTATCCTTCTGGGATATCATAGAAATAGACTCCTTGTCGGCCCACCTGAAGAAACTGCAGTCCTTCTGTCGTTGTGCCCACCTTGGACACCTGTAAAATTGCCTTACAAAGCTATGTGTCTTATGTGACGTGAGTAGCAAGGATGGTAGTCTGCACCGACACATCACTTTCTCGGACTTCCCTGAATATTTGGAACTCATCGTCCTGCAGCTATTAAAATAAAAAAATAAGAATAGATCAGTCCAAAGTTTGAGGAAAATGACATACAACATTGTACAACAGGTTTTAAGATCGAATAGAAATTATAACCATACCTAATGTTGTTCGGATATATTTATGGGACAAAAATATTTAAGAAATCTTTGATGCAATGAGCCACCTCTTTCGCCATTTGATGTATTGCATGGTAGTGTAGTTAAAGAGTGTTTGATTTGTCGAACCATTTATAAATGAGGAGACATCGCATAACACAACACATGAAATAGGTTCAAATCTAATCACTCAACAGATGTAATGGTGTCAAATTATTAAGGAGATGAAAGGATATTAATTCACTAACCATCCAAAGCATTACCAAAATATCATGCCACAATGTTTGCCATGTCATAGGTTGCTTCAATATACATTTGGGTGCATAGTTCAATTGCTTATGCAAATATAATTTTTAATGAAAAAACCAAGCTATTGTTGCCAAACCTAGTAGAACCAACCAGAGAAAAAATAAACAGCCGAAAAATGAAAATAAAACAAATACAAGCTTAGCAAGCTTTTAGCAGAAAGGTACAATACTTAATTATCCGATTGTGATGAAGGAAAGAAAATCTTGTTGTTACCATGAAAAAATCTCCTAAAAGTAGGCGCAAAGAAATTCCTTCCAGCAATAAAACCTATCCTCTTCCAATGCCCTGTCCTACCACTGCTGCTTGAAGGAACATCCAGTGAGGAAAATGGATCAACCAAAACTGGAATCTCCTCTACACCATTATCCATCATGCCACTCTCACTCATGCATGCCTCCTGCAGTTCAACCTGATTGATGTTGTCTAAATTCACAGCCAACGAAGCTCTGGTAGACCTCAGCCAATCAGCCACATGTGGAGTAACAGCCCTGAATTTCTTTACTTTAACCTTGACTAGGTTAGGACATCCATCAGCCAGAGCTTCCATCCCTTGATCAGAAACAGGGCAACCCTTAATACAAAGCTTCTTTAAAGCCATGCACTTCGCAGCAATACAAGAAATTTCCTTATCACCAAAAGTCTCACTTCCACAAAGAGCCAATCTTTCTAAATTTCTACAATTACTTCCAATAAGTCCGAGGCTGAGAGAAGTGGGATTAACCCCAATCAAAACAAGCTTCTTATATTAGGCAAAAAATGCAAGATAGCCCCCTCAATATCAAGAAGCGTGATTAATATCTAATAAAGAGCCAAAGAAGTGTATTAGATTTGTTTCAAAACCTATAATAAAGATATATTAACCTGAATATATCTTACAACAGTGCTGAAATACATACCACTAAATTCCTTTAAAAGGTAAACCTTAGATGCTAGATATGATGCCGATACACTAATTGACACAATATTTTAGAAGGCCCAATATTTTTATATCATTCAAAAAGAATAAAACACATATTCTACTCTGTAACAAAAGATTCAAGTATATTATACTTTCAGCTATGCAGCCATTAGATGACCAAAATTCACATGCCATATTCGTCTCAATGTCCTTTTACATCTAATTTGACAATGCCAAAGTCAGTTCAAACCAACCAATAAGATATTGAAGCATAAAATCAACATTTAGGATTGCAGAATATTATAAAAATTCTATATAAGGTTCACTTTGAAATGAAAAAGGATATAAAGACATTGAAGCACAAATGTACTCTCCAACCAATGAATCAGGTTTCCATGTATTTGTATTTCTAGCACTTGACTTAAATTCTTTTTATACATGTCATTCAATACTTATGTATAGATTTATTGACAGACATATAAATGCATGAGAATTGCTTGGTCCTGTATGTAAACCTTCCTATTTTATCTCTTGCAAGACATCATTCACAAAATCAAAAATTCTAACCTGTTTGAGCAAACCTCCAAAAATAAACCTTCCTATTTTATCTCTTGCAAGACTTCATATTTAAATGCTAGATATGTAAATACATATGAAATTTACAAACAACTACCCACCATCGTGCCTTTATAAAAGGTGAAATTCCTTATAGGCATGGTTTGCCGAAGCTCCTTCAACAGCACTGCATTAGAAGAGTAAAAATCCACAAGCACCAATATCAAACAAAAAATCTACAGAGCACGGAGTTCAGGCCACATTCATCCTTTAGAACCAATTATTGTGTATTTACATATCTAACACCCAAATCTTTCATACCACATAAAAACGTTTGATATTAATAACACCCAAATCTTTTATACCACATAAAAATGCATAGATAAGGTGACGAACATTTGCTAATTTCTTAACTGCTCCATCATCAAAGCAGATCCGTTGATATGTACTGCATTGTTCATGTATTACAGCTTCAGCAATATTGCATAGACCTTATTGCAATATTTTGCAATGACGGGAAATAGATTACAGCTTCCCAACCATAAAAATCCAACAGACCCTAAATTCGTCCCCTCTAAATGGGTCATACCATAGTAGCGGTTGCCATCCAAGCTACATACATAGCATGGGGCCATCCAAGCTACATATAGATTGCTTACAAATTTTAGATGCTTCCATAACCATACCATAGTGTCGTGACATTTTGTAGTGCGTGATACTTTCAATTGTATTCGCTTGTTCAAGCACCAATATTAATTGCAGAAGTTTTAAAGCATAAATATGTTACCATGTGTAATAGAACCAAGAAACATAACCACATAAATTCAACCATAAAAGAGAAGACCTCTTATTACTCTCTTATAATGGACATAGGACCAGAGCAGAAAAAGTTAATTGTTTTGAAGCTGATATGTATGCCCAAATAACATCATAAACAATGATTGCCAAACCTAAATACCAACAGCTGGTGTAAAACGCAAATTGGCCCTTCAAAGATTTTCATTAAATCCAAAAAAAATCAAGCCTCGATTGCAATTGGAAAGATACAAAAAAAAGAAAATAAAGAATAATTGAGAAAGCAAGCTCCCAGCTTAGATTCTGAACATATAAGAAGCCGAAATCACATAACATGAAGTTTAGATGTTATGTAAAAACTTGTTCAAGCTCAAATTCATCTTTGTTAAAACCACCATTAATGAGCTAGATAAAAATGCTCATTAATGGTGGTTTGCAGCTTCTCTAGTGTCATAATATATGTTCTTGTTAAATGCCATTAATAAACAATCTTGTTATATTTATAAAGAGACAAACTAACAAAACAATCCGTTAAAAACCCTTGCATAAATCAAAGCTCATGTCAGGTAAGCTTCCCCAATAATATTCCCTAAAAACAGAACAAAACGTATATTATGTCTTTGCTGATATCATGACCGGAGAATATTATCTGCTATTTGTTTTCGTAAAGTTGTCATCTTTGATGTACCTTCACCCTCTCGAGTGCATGCATCTTCTGAACCAAAATCTTCATGTATTGAACGTCCCACATGATATTCAAATGCTTCATGTGGGAGTTGCACTGAATCATCTTCTAAAATGACAAACTCCGTATCCGATCTGGAAGGGTGGTGTTGGATGAAATTGTGTAGCGCCATTGTGACAACAACTATTTGTACTTGCTTTGGAAAAGGGTAGTACGACATATCCCGTAAAATGACTCACTTCTTCTTTCACACTCCGAACGCTCTTTCAATTACCCCGCGCAATGAAGAGTGTCTTTTGTTAAAACCTCTTTTTTGCCTCGTGTGACACCACTAGATCTTTCAAAATCAGGAATATGGTACTTCCCATGGTACTGCCCATCTGGATAGGGCTTCAGATATCCCCTTTGTAATGGATATCCAGTATCAACCAAATAGTATTTATCCTGAGGTGGGTATGGAAATCCATGTCTCAAGTTTCTGGTAGCGAACTTGAAAACGCGATTATCGTGGGCGCTTCCTTCCCATCTGTCAACTTTTTCGATTGATTTGAAAAATATGATATATGAAAATAATTTTTGAGATTTAATTTAAATATAAAAGATATATAGTTTAGGTTTTGAAAGTAGTATGTTTTAAAATTAGACCAAATAGATCTCATTTGTCCAATAGTTTGCATAATCGTGCCTGACACCCTGAATACCACGCATTCCAAGAGAAAAGTGTAGACCCCGATAATAGACCCAATTCTGCAAACTAAGAGATTTGTGACATTCATTTGGTCTGCGAACCTTTTATATATGACCGACAA
>NW_018164577.1:202884-204180 GCF_001263595.1 Phalaenopsis equestris
ACTCAATGCGGAACACTTATTTTCAGGAGTCCAAAGGAAGGAACAGATAGGGGATATTATAGAGCCTGAGGAGAAACCTTAGTGACATCCCGGACTATCCTAATGTGTGGTTATGTTTTGGAAAAGATGTTATTCAATAGTTCAATCCTGCCAATTTTATTACTTAGGACTTACATTTGCATAATACCCGATTATGCAAAAAGCCCACAGAGAAATGATGGTTTACATCGTACCGTACGATAACCTCGGAACCTAAATCGAGTTAGAACTCATGTCGCACAACATAGTTGTACGAGAGCTTAAAAAGGGAGTATGAGGATTTACGCCACGTTAGGCGAGCTACCTCAAAGTCCTATGTGTTATTATTGTACTAGGCAAAGATAATGCTGAAGAAGATCTTGCTGCTCACTCCAAGCTCCTTGTCCTGCTGCCCACAAAGTTGGTTTCAAGCTCCTGTCGTTGCGATGACTCCAAAGTTTAAGTGTTTGAGATTGGTGATTTGTGCTTCACGGTTTTGGTGTCAGTGTTTGATTCTTGTTTTGTTTCAGTTTTGGTTTCAGTACCAATTTTGCATACAGCATAATCAAATTGCAGGTAAATAAAAATGTACTTAAAAGGTAAACTGCAGTAAAGTAAAATGCTGTAGATAAACTGTAAAAGCGTACCTGGGCATCTGCTACTGTCGTGTTATTAATGTTGCGAGCATAGCATGATTTGCAGGAGATTTAAATAAACTTGCAAGTAAACTAAACAAGACAAGAAAACTCAGCACAAAAGTCAGAAAAACGAGTCATATAAATCACAAGCAAACGAAACACTTAGCCACATATGAAAGATCATGACTGGGTATAAGACCTTGGTGAGAGTGGGGGCTCAGAGCTGGGTTGTGTGCTTCCCGATGTTGAACAGGAGTTACTGGCCCTACAATCTACAGAAGGCAGTCCGTAACCTCGATCCAAATGACTAACCATGAACTTTTATAAATTTTCATAGAAAGGTTTTCATGCAAAAGTTGTTCAAGTCTTTTTTTATGTAGAGTTCTTTTTAACATGCAAAAGAAATTTTTATTTTATTTTTTATAAATATTTTGTAAAGTCGTACAGTCCACAGACTAGTCACTCTAATCGTGCTAGAACTACTGACAACTTAAGAGTGTCGGGGCAACAATCCCACCAAGAATCGGCGAATAGTATCATGGATCCTTTCCTCTCCCTTATAGAAGATCCTTGAGGTAGGAGATACTATTCTAATAATCTCATTTTGTATCCCTCGTTTAAGCACACATAAGCAATGTTG
>NW_018164577.1:204325-210983 GCF_001263595.1 Phalaenopsis equestris
TGCATCCTGGTGTCTAGTGTCATGATCAGTTCGTGAATCAGGCTCTAGTGACGTGTTTCATTATTCATTTGAAAATTAGGTGAATGAACGCTCACCTAGGGTGTGCTCCTAAAATCTAGGAAGCCTATGCTTAGAATTAGGTAGATGGACTCTCACCTAGGGTATGCTCCTAAAATCTAGAAGGCTATGCTGAGAAGTAGGTGGATGGGCTCTCACCTAGGTTGTGCTTCTAAAATCTAGAAGCCTATGTTGAGAATTAGGTGAGTGAGCTCTCACCTAGGTTGTGCTTCTAAAATCTAGGAAACCTATGCTGAGAATTATGTGGATAGACTCTCACCTAGGGTGTGCACTTAAAGTTCTAGGAAACCTACATTTTAACTTATGTTTAAGGTGATTTAAGATTTTCTATATTTTCCAATTAATTAAATCATCAATCCCCATCTTTAAGACTTAACCATTTAAAAAAATAAAGAAAGGACAAAGCCGGCTCACTTCCGAAACTAGCAAAGGCAAAGCGGAGGAAAAGCAAGTGAATCGGCCTAAAAAAAACACTTTAAAACACTCCAAATCGACACTTTTAAAAGCTTCAAACACCATATTTAAAATGCCTCAAACAACAATTTTAAAATTCCAAAATTGCTCCCATGTAAGACAAAAAACATTAATTTTAAATGTTACAAAATTAGCTAGGAAACCTAGCCCAAAACAGTGACAAAGTCTCCTTAAATAATAAAAAAAAAAACATTTAAAGCCCCGAAAACTGCAGTGAAACTAATCTGAACCAGTCTCAAAATAACCCTTAAACATCACTTGTGTAGCTCCATAGGAACCCAAACAGTAATTTGAAAGATCAAACAACATTTTTATGGCCTGCTACAAACTCAAACAACAATTTGAAAGCTCAAATAACACTTTTATGGCCTGCTACAAACCCAAACAGCAATTTAAAAGACCAAACAACACATTTATGGCCTGCCACAAACCCAAACAGCAATTTGAAAGAGCAAACAACACTTTTATGGTCTGCCACAAACCCAAACAGCAATTTGAAAGAGCAAACAACACTTTTATGGTCTGCCACAAACCCAAACAGCAATTTGAAAGAGCAAACAACACTTTTATGGTCTGCCACAAACCCAAACAGCAATTACAACACCCAAACAGCTTCTATATGAATTCAAACATCAACTTCATGGGTCTAAGCAACAACTGTAGCACCCAAACATCCATCCTAAGCTTCCAATCAGTACCAAACAACCATTCTAAACTTCCTATAGGTCTAAACAACAATTCTAAACTGCATATGTTAAGTCAACAAATCAACGGAAGTGTAGGGCGAAGATCAATAAAAATGACAAGCTAGAGTGACATCTCGATCATTTTTCAAGATAACAATAATATCGGTTCACTGACCAAGAAAAGTTAAATGAAGATTTGAGCGCATACCCCACAATTCGTATGTATTAACATTTCCAACACTTAAAAATTTATAAATTTACAAGAACCGGTTCATCCTTATCACATAGAAACTATCAACTTAATTTTTAAACAGTGAAGCACATTTTTTTTTATTATACGTAGGTTTAAAATATCAAAGTGCATTTCATGTAAATATTAAATTTTAAGTGTGAGATATGTAAATACATAATGTTAGTGTGCTAGGTATATAAATGTTCCCCAAAGAAAGATATAGAGCATAAAAATGAGCTAGAGAAGTGTTAAATCAGTCATTGAGTCAAGTCGATCTCAACATTGGTTGATAAAAAAAAAAAATAAACAGAACCTTAGCTTTGCTGTAGGTTTAAATTTAAATATATTTAGCTTTGATACAAAGTTAAGGTTGAATATATTTAACTTCGTATTTAACTTGTATCCAGAGTTTGGATTTAAACAGAATTTAAGTTGTACTTAAATACATGTTTAAAGCTAAATGTATTTAAATATAAAACTTCACCCTGTCAAAGCTAAATGGAATTCTATCTATATTTAAATACTAATTATGTTTAGCTATTTAAATTTAAATAGAACTTTAGCTTTGACCAAACATATTTATCATTCTTTCCATCGAAATTTGCATCCAAACTACATAGAGAGGATAGTTAAATCTTGTACGCAGTTATTGAAGAATAATGGTAGATTTACATGCATAACACACAAAAAACTTATATACATTTACATATTATACATTTACATATCTAACCATTTACATATCTAACATTCAAACTTTAATTTTGACATACTTATTTCTTTACCCTTTCTTTTATTTATATAGAAAAATGAGTATTTTAACTGTAAAGGATAAGTAAATGTAGGATCCTATTGCAACAAATTTTGTGTGAAAATTTCAGATGTTGGACATGTAAACGTACATGAATTGAGTGGGCATGTACACAAATCTTCCTATATGAATTGTATTGTATAAATAAGATGAGCAAACATGGGAATAAAACAAGACTTGATTACCCGATTATTGCAATTGTTGAGGTTCTGTGCTCCAAGCGTTTCGACGGCTCGAGGAAATCGTGTTCCCTTGCTACCTCATATTCGGATGAGACAGGCGAGTGAAAGAGGGTCGGCCGAGCAATCCTCCGAGAGAAGAGGAGGTGAAGCAGGCGAATGAGAATATTTTTGGTGTCGAGCAGCAGAGGTGAGCCGGGTGGAAGGGGAGGATCTCGTTCGCTGCCGAGGAAGGAGACGTGATACGCGGCTTCGGTGCGGGAGACGGGATCGGGCAAGGAACGAGATTCTTCGGCGCAGAAGGATCGCTGGGAGGAAGTTTTGTCGAGCGAGGGGGATGAGCGGGGGTAGAGAATCTCGTTCGCTGTAGAGGAAGGAGACGAGCGAGAGCAGAGGATCTCGTTTGCTGTCGAGGGAGGAGACAATCGAGAGTGGAGGATTTCGTTTCAATCAAAGGCAGCCGCCCGAGGTTCTCGTGAGCGAGAAAGAAATAGGTCCGCTGGAAACAGAGCCGTTACGAGATAACATTGGCGGGGAAACCTGCAAACGATTTAATTGGAAAATGATAACATTCAAATATTTTCAATCAATACGAGTTTTAAATAATTCGCCTAAATTTTGAAAATTGAAATTCAAAATCCGTGAGCAGGTGCCTAGCCCAAATCGGGCCCGAGTCGGACCTGGGTTGAGCCTAACCTGCGCACCTAAAAAATGCATCGATTTCCGTGGATTTCCGTGCGGCGGTTCGCACGAGTGTGGAACCACAACAATATGGGTGTCTTTCATAGCTAAAGTCGACGTTCCAGACGCGTCGGCGCGGTCCGTTTTGTTATCTGGGGTCGTCCGGACGAGTTTGCCGGCGAGCAAGTCAATTTAAGTCAAAAATGTGTGTGGTGCAAAGAGTGCGGCAACGAGTGCGTTGCAGTGCGGCGTTCGCGAGTATTCGAGTCACAAATGGTTCACCTAAGGTCATCTGATTCTATAGGAACTCATTTTCGGACCCTATGCATGTTGGTCCTTAGCCCTTACAACTAGAAGTTGAGTGCTTGGGACCACTCGTGCGAGTTTTTCACAAAAATGAGTAAAGAAGCGGTTTGAAATTCTACGGGAGGTGGGCTCCATTACTAGTCCGCTAGGATGGTCAACCAGGAACTCCTAAGGCTAGATTATGGGTTCTGGGAGTAGGAGACTAAGACCTCACTAAAATGAGGTCAACACCATCCAACCATGACAAAAGTAAAACGCATATTAAAATCACATACGACCATAACATTTTGTATTAGGGCGCTGCCTCGGCCGATGTACGCAACTCTTTCTTCATTAGATAATGAACACTTATTTTCAGGAGTCCAAAGGAAGGAACAGATAGGGGATATTATAGAGCCTGAGGAGAAACCTTAGTGACATCCCGGACTATCCTAATGTGTGGTTATGTTTTGGAAAAGATGTTATTCAATAGTTCAATCCTGCCAATTTTATTACTTAGGACTTACATTTGCATAATACCCGATTATGCAAAAAGCCCACAGAGAAATGATGGTTTACATCGTACCGTACGATAACCTCGGAACCTAAATCGAGTTAGAACTCATGTCGCACAACATAGTTGTACGAGAGCTTAAAAAGGGAGTATGAGGATTTACGCCACGTTAGGCGAGCTACCTCAAAGTCCTATGTGTTATTATTGTACTAGGCAAAGATAATGCTGAAGAAGATCTTGCTGCTCACTCCAAGCTCCTTGTCCTGCTGCCCACAAAGTTGGTTTCAAGCTCCTGTCGTTGCGATGACTCCAAAGTTTAAGTGTTTGAGATTGGTGATTTGTGCTTCACGGTTTTGGTGTCAGTGTTTGATTCTTGTTTTGTTTCAGTTTTGGTTTCAGTACCAATTTTGCATACAGCATAATCAAATTGCAGGTAAATAAAAATGTACTTAAAAGGTAAACTGCAGTAAAGTAAAATGCTGTAGATAAACTGTAAAAGCGTACCTGGGCATCTGCTACTGTCGTGTTATTAATGTTGCGAGCATAGCATGATTTGCAGGAGATTTAAATAAACTTGCAAGTAAACTAAACAAGACAAGAAAACTCAGCACAAAAGTCAGAAAAACGAGTCATATAAATCACAAGCAAACGAAACACTTAGCCACATATGAAAGATCATGACTGGGTATAAGACCTTGGTGAAAGTGGGGGCTCAGAGCTGGGTTGTGTGCTTCCCGATGTTGAACAGGAGTTACTGGCCCTACAATCTACAGAAGGCAGTCCGTAACCTCGATCCAAATGACTGCCTTAACATCAGAATATGTATTGAGGACCTGAAGACACTCATCAATTGAGCTGTCCTGCGAAGAAGAAGAAGACCAAGATTTACATGTTTCAACAAGTGCATCAATAGTGCTTTTAATGAAAGCAACCCTTTGTTCTTCTTTTCTACCCTGGGACGCTTGAGCACGCTCGTGGATTGAACATCTGTGTGAACATGGCTAGGACGGTCTCCTGAATCACCTATCTGCACGCTATCCATCTCTTGGGCTGAGCTGCTCAACCCTATATCATTTGGGGTGAACGCATGAGTTCCTGTAGCGACAACCCCAGTGAACATTTCATCTAGTTTTTCCTCCATTACTGGATCAATGCCAACAAATTTAAATTTTTTGGCTGACGGCACTGCCTGATATAGATAACAAATGTGCATTAATAAAATAGTGTCAGGTCAATGCGAAATTAGATTAAGCATAAAATAAAAAGAGTAAATTATGCACCTGTAGTTTTTCAGCTCACCATTTTTCTGGTGCATCTATTGTGCGCTTAACTGGATCCCAGCCCATTCCCGTTGATCCCTTTTCAGTTCTTTCCATAGTTTCCAATCATTCTTTAACTGGTCTCATTTATTCTCGTAATCTCTTTGATCGTAATCTCTTTCAGTCATTTCTTTGAATTTAACCAAGATATTTCGCTACCCTTTTTTGTTAGAAAATGTGGTGGGTCTATTTCCCACCTCAACCTCCCTTATACATAAATCACAAAAAGATCATAATAACTTCTCTATCCCACATGGCTGATGTTCCAGCCTTTCTAGCTTTACTCATTTAGTTCTGTCAGCTTAATGGATAAACACAAAATGTTTCTTTTCATGACAAATAAATCATAAAACAAAAGAACAATTTCTATATCAACCCTCTAAAAAATCAAAAAACAAAAGATAGATTACTGACATCTTCATCTTTGTGACGCCGTAAAGATTAGACATTGGAAACAAATCATGACAAATATTACTAAAAAATAGGATAAACTTTAGAAAGAAAAAAAGAACTTTTGTAAAGATTGTCAAACTGTACATTCATATAAAAGAGGAACAACCACATAGCACTCTTTCATATAAAAAAAACTATAAAATGAATATCTAAGAATTATTGAGTTGAGATTTATTTACTTAGTGGAAGAAAAAATATCATATAGTAAAGAAGATTTTTCCTCACAAATGATATTTCATTTAGGAGCATTTGCATGCATCCCACCCAACTCCTTTGTATTTACATATATAATACCTGAATTTTATCTTTTATATTAATATCACCTGACTTTTTCATACCATATCAAAAATATCATTATTTTAGCTTTCAAAAAGTGAATACAACTTTGAATGCAAAAGTAAAATGGCATATAAATGTCAAAATTAAAATGAAATAAGAGCAACTAATATGAAGTAAGGAGAGTAGAATAAGGGGGAGTAAAGAAACAATAAAGCTCAGCTAAATCCAAACTCAAAAAGCAACTCCAACCAAATTCAAAAGAAAAATCATTTAAGAAAACATCCTACAAATAAAGGGTTGAAACAAAGTTTCCATTTAGATTTATTTGCAAAGGAAAATTTCATGAAAAATTTATCAAGAATGACAAAGAAACCAAACAAGTTGATAATGAAAAAAAAAAAGACCTGTTGATAACACACTTGAAAACCAAAATTCGAATATTTCACCATTGCACTTTTCCTCAACCCAGTAGATAGCAGCCCTAAAGAATATCAAAAATATAGTTCAATCATGCTGAGTCTACTTTAATATTCATTAGACAACACCTCATCTTTTTACAAGCTTTGCTTAAGCAACCCTTCATTTTTTAAATGGCCTGGGAGACTTCTCTAAGAAAATATCAGATCTAGTGATTACAAAATATCGATGATTGTTCCTTTAGGCAAAACCG